>NC_065447.1:126344684-126410120 GCF_917563875.1 Diabrotica virgifera virgifera | reverse complement strand
ACAGCTACCTGAGGCAAGGAATGCCAAACGTTTAGAACGTTTTAAACAATCAAACAAGGAGAGGTTAGCGCGAGTTAATAGATATCGGCATGGCTCGCAATAAGTATGAAAAACAAAATATGCACAAGATGGAATGCAACCATAGACACGTGTTTCTGACTTATTAGTCGTCATCAGTATGATATAGCTGTAGCTTCCTCCGTGGATTTGTTAGTTGTTGCTCTCGAATCCTGAGGGTCTTCTAACATTACAGCCACAAATTGGTTGCATTGCTCCTGTTTAGACTAGTATAAAGGCTAGAATATGCCACAGGGTGTTGTGAAAATTGAGAAAAAAAAACCAGTTTGATTGGTACGCCCGGTATACAATGATAATTTACCTGTCTAGAAACAATATTATTACAGCGATATTGTTAAAGTATAAGGCTATAACATATTAAAAAAATACTTAAATCGGACAATAGGTTTAGGAGATACGAGCCATCAAAAATGACCCATTTTTTGGGGTGCCCATTTTTCGTGCCGGTGAATCTATCTATTAAATAATCTAAATTATTTTAAAAAATCTTATTAAAAGCTTAAATACAAGAAATGTAGGTAAATGTTCTCATTTAACGAAATTTGCGAAAATTGCGTATTTTTTGACCCAAGTAGGCTGAAAAATCGATTTTATAGTTATTGTTATTTCGAAAGTAATAAAACGTGTAAAAAATTGAATGTACAATTACAATTACAATTGAATGGAATTAAATACACGAAAAAATGAATCAAGAGTGATAAAAAGTTTAAAGTAATAAATTCTAGTAATAATATGAAATACAGTAAACTCTCTCTTAATGGGGTAGGCGCAAAGTCTCGGTCCAATGCTATGTAAATGCATTCATTTTTTTCGAATCCTGAGAAAACTAAGAAATACTTTTTAAAACTTACACCCACAATGAAAGATTACATTATTACGGAGGACCGAAAGTCCCTTAGAATGAACAAATCGTTTCTTTTGAATGAAATATTCTTCTTTTTCTCGAAACTCCTTATGCCCCTCAGGGGCGTCGGAGGTTTTATTCATCTTCTATCCATCTCTTCCATTTCTTGCGGTCCTTTGCTAACTCTTTCATTTGTTGATGTGTTTTTCCTTTTTCCTGTCCAATTTCTATAATCTGATCGATCCATCTCTTCCTTGGCCTCCCTTTCCTTCTTTTACCATATCTTTTCGATTCCATCACCTGCTTTGGTAGTCTTCCCTGGTCCATTCTGTTAATGTGTCCATACCATTTTAATTTTCTTTTTTGTATCTTGGTTATTATCGATTCCTGTTTCAGTCTTTGTCTAATATCTTCATTTCTTATTCTGTCCAATTTCGTTTTTCCTGCTATTTTTCTTAGCTGCTTCATCTCCGCTGCGTTTATTGTACTGTCTATTTTTGCATTGTTTACCCATGTCTCACTTGCATACATTAAAGTTGGCACAGAGATTGCGTTGTATACCTTCAGTTTTGTTTCTTTATCTATTTCTTCCTTTCCAAATATTGTTTTATTTAGTGCATAGTAGATCTTATTTGCTTTTTTCGCTCTGTATGAGATTTCTTGATCTATCTTTCCATCCTCGGATATTATTACTCCAAGGTATTCAAACGTCGAGACTGTTTCTATTATTTCGTTTTTGCACCTAAATATCGTTTGGTTTATTTCTTCCCTTTTCTTTTGGGTTACTATCATGGTCTTCGTTTTCTTTACATTTACCTCCATTTTCAAATTTTCTATTTCCTCCACCCATATATTGATTAATTTTTGCATTTTCTCTTTATTGTCTGCTATTATTACTAAGTCATCTGCATATAGTAATCCCTCCATTCTCACTGGTACTAAATTCCTGTACCCTATTATTGACTGTAATTGCCTTGACCTTCTTTTAGCGCTCTTCATTACTCTATCCATTACTAATATAAACAAAACTGGGCTGAGACTGTCCCCTTGTTTTATTCCTCTCCTTAGGTTTATTATTGGCGATCTGTTTCCATTTATTTGTACTTTAGCAAGTACGTTTCTATACGTACTTTTTACCACGCTTACTATCTTTTGCGGGATTTGCAGATCTTCCATTACTGACCATATTACTTCTCTATTTATAGAATCAAAATCAGCTTTAATATCTATAAACGTAACATATAAGTCTTCTCCTATTTCGTTTTTCCTTTCAATTATATTTCTCAGTATGTATATATTATCTGTTGTTCCTCTTTCCTTCCTAAAAGCCGCTTGTTCTTCTTCTAGTTTTCCTTCCAGTTCTTTCCTGAGCTTCCTTTCTATTATCCCGGTGTAGACTTTATATGCCACTGATGATAAGCATATAGCCCTATAGTTATCACATTCCGCTTCATCTCCTTTCTTGTGTATTGGTATCAATAAATTTTCTTCCCAGTCTTCCGGTATCTTTTCTGTTCTCCATGCATCCCTCATTATTTCCAGCAGCCAAAACTTGCCTTGTTCTCCCACGTACTTCATCATCTCCGGATCTATGTCATCGGCACCTCCCGCTTTTCCAATCTTTATTCTTGCCAATCCTTCTTCAATATCTTTGATATGAATTTCGTCTACTCGATTGTCCCTATCCACTTCTCTTGCCTGCTGTCCTCTCTCCTCATCTTGTTGGTTACTTGCCTCGAATTTTTCTTTATAGTGCTTATTCCATATGGTTAGTATGTCTTGTATGTTTGTTTTCAATTCATTTCGCTCATTTCTAATTCCTCTTATTTGTTTCCTTTTTGTTCCTTTCATGCTTCTTATTTTATTCCAAAACTGTTTATTGTTATTCCCAAAACCTTCGTTCAATTCTTCACCTAATTCCTTCCAGCTCTTCTTCTTCGCATCTTTTACTAGTTCTTTCACTATATTTCTCTGTCTTCTGTATTCGTCTCTGTCTTGCTCTTGATTTGTGTTTATGTATCGCTTCCACATTTCTTTCTTCCTTTTTACAGCTTGCTTTATTTCCTTATTCCACCATCCAGTTCTTTTATTATTCTTACCATTCTTTCTTATTCTACATACTTGTTTTGCAGTGTTCCGTAACGTGTCTCTTAATTTTTTCCATCTCTCTTCCATATTCGATATTTCCTCATTGTTTTCAAACTGTTCCAGTATTTTATCTGTCTCTCTTTGGTATAACTTCCTCATTTCCATATTTTTCATCTTATGTATTGCTATTCTTGTATATTGAGGACTCTCTATTATTTCCATTAGTTTCATGTTTATCTCTGCTGTCACTAGTCTGTGTTGGGTACTGAGTTCGGCTTCGTTCTCTGTTTTTATATTTTGTATCGTTAGTTCTGCGTCTCGAGGATATACTATGTAGTCAATTATGCTTCTCGCATTTCTTTCTTCTGCTACGTATGTATATTTTTCGTTTCTCGGTTGATACCAGAAAGAATTACCTATTAACAAGTCATTTATTTGGCAGAAACTTATCATTCTTCTTCCATTTCTATTTATCGTCTCTTCTCCATACCTTCCCAAGCAGCCTAATGCCATATTTTCATCATTTCCTATTCGAGCATTCCAGTCTCCTAGTAAAATGATGTTTTTGCTTTCCTCTTGTATCTCATCAATAAGTTTCTGTATCTCATCATAGAATAGTTCTATTTTTTCTTGCTCTGTTCCTTCTACCGGTGCATATACCTGTATTATGTGACATTCTTCTTCTTCTAACTCTATTTTTATGTATATGGTTCTTGATGATACTGGTTTGAATTTGGTTATTCTTCTATTCATTTCTTTTGTTACAACTATTCCCACGCCTTCTTTTGCCCTTTGTCCTATCTGAACCCCGGAATAGTATAGTATGTGCTGCCCTCCAATATCGACAATTCCATTTCCTACTTTTTTCGTCTCGCTTACTCCTATCAACTGCAGCTCAAATCTTTCCATTTCCTCTGTTAATTCACGTTCCTTTCCTGTTATCGAGGTTATATTCCATGTACCTATTCTCGTTTGACATTCGTTTTCATTTTTATTTTCTTCCTTGCTATTAGTTTTCCTCGTTGTTTGCTCTTTCATATTACTGGATGTTCCATGTCCTTTCCTGGTCGTCATCAAAGTCTCTCCGTCCAATTCGCTTATCAGTTTTTTGGATGGATTGTTCCTGGGTATTTGTTGCTTATCTCAGGTATTAGTTTATCCGCATCATTGTCCCATATCCATTCTTCGTTATCTATTATTATTTTTTGAAACCTTACTTTGACTTTCTTCCCCTTGCTTCTTTCTTCTTTTGCCTTTATTCTTATTTGTCCTTGTATATCCCTCTCCTTCTTGCTCATGTCCTCGTTAATATATATTTTTCCTTGTCTGTACCCTCTTAGTTTGATTTTATTCTTCATGACATTATATTTTTCAGACTCGTTGCTTAGCTTGATCAAACAGGTTTTACTGCCTAACTTTTTAGCATGTGCTACTGTTACTTGCACTCCTAGCTCGTTATCTAGGAAAGTTTTCATTTCCTCTTTTAGAATGCTGTGTTCATCCGTCTTGACATTAAGGCCTTGGATTACGATGTTATTTCTCCTTTCTTTGTTTTCTAATTTGTCTAGTCTATTATTTATCATGTTTATATGATTTTTCAGTATCTTGTTTTCCTCTTTAATTAATTCATTCTCTTTCACTATTTCCTTCATCTCATTAAAATACTGCTTATTGACCTCCTTTATATCTTTTATTTCTTGATGCACGGCTTGTAGCATCTCCAACAACGCCTCCATTTGTTTCTCCATTTTTATTTTAATGGAATCAGGTTAGGCATCCACCGCGTCTCGAGTGCAGTTCATAAGGCGTGAACCCTACTCAATTCAAGCTCACCCTTCCCTGTCTTCCGAGCTGGCCGTGTCTACCTTCCTAAAACCTCAAAATATTTTCTCTATTTTTGATGTTGTCTGCCGTATTTGAAATATCTCTTAGGCCGGCCCTGTTTTCTTTCCGCTTCCAAATAATGTGGTTCTTATCAGTACTGATGTCGCTTTTCTGCTTTTTATTTTGGCTCAGCTGACGGCGTTTATTATTGTCTAAATTAATTATATGTATTTAAATTAGTTCTACTTACAGTTTTTACCGCTTTTGTTTCCTACATGCAATCTATGCTATGGCACTTAACTACACAATCGGTCTAATGAATTAAAATACACTAATAACCCTCCAAAAATTGGATTTGATTAGGAGCACTTTATACACAGCTAATCGCTTTCCACTCGCAGGACCGTCCTTGAAATATTCGAAATTAAAAATCCCACTAACTTTTCTCTTGTTTTTTCATCCCGTTATCTTATTAAAATAAACATTATATAAGTTTTCAGCAACCTTCGGCCCTCGGTAATAATGTAATCTTCCATTCTGCGTTTAAATTTTTCAAAAATATTTATTAGTTTTCTCAGAATTCGAAAAAAAATAGTGCATTTAATTAGCATTGGACCAAGATTTTGCGCTTATCTCTTAACGAACACCTCCTCTATACGAACGGTATTTAAAACAAAACTCATTTGCCGATATTGAACCTGTACTCTTCATAGGTAAAAATACATAGGTAGGTATTATTTCCAAATATTTTAGAATACAAAACTACATATTATTATATTTTATTATTTCAAATTAATACAGAGATGTCGACGAGTGATATTTGATATAACTTTATCAGCAGTAGGCAATAAAAATCTGTGTAGGTCATTAAAAGAAATGTGACACCGTAAGGTTGGTCTAATAATATTTAACATTGATATTTTATGTTGTTAACTAAAAATTTGAACGGAAATATCTGCTTGAACATATCCAATACCCAATAAAAATTTTATTTTCTTTTAAAAATGTTTCGTATTCAAGGGCGACTTGACTGTATGCTAAAACAATAATTATACAAACAAAACAGTTATAATTATCAAGATTTTTGCTGTAAACTCGTGGAGAAATACATCAAATTAATAGAGCTCGGGAAATATGTACTTAAAAAAACCGTAAATTATGCAAAAAACAGTCGAATTGAAATATGCACTAAAATACCAGGTTGTATGTATCTTAATCTTAGTCGATAGGAAAAATATTCTGATTCGTTTTTTACGATCTTACCGAAATAGTATAGTTCATTAACGGATTTGCTCCAAATTTTACAGAACGGATTGACGTGAAATTTAGCATACACATAGGTAACATGTCAAGGAAAACAAGTGAAAAGAAAACTTTGTCCTGGGGGTGAGTTTCTCCTCTTCTCGGAGGTGAAAAATATACGTTCAAAATAAATTCGGAAAAAGATAAACTGACTAATTCTAAGCAACTTTTGTTATACAGAATTTTTTCACTAAGTTAATACTTTTTGAGTTATTTGCGAGTTAATATGTCAATTTTTCAACAAAAAAAACACTTTTATACGGTTTTTTGCCAATAACTCAAAAATTAAGTATGTTACCGGGAAAACCATTAAAAATATAGCTTATAAAGTAACAAAATTGATGTACGTATGAACTTTTAGAGTCAGTAGAAGCAAAGTTGTAGCTAATGTAAAACAGGAAACAGGTTCATATTCGTCAAATTTAAAAACGAATGATTTCACGTGAAATAACCGAAAAATGGTAGCAACCAAAAAATGAGGCACTGTTCTGAGAAAACTTATTACAACTTTTTTAAAGTTTTAAAAAAATCTTTTTTATTTTTCCAAAAAAAGTTCTAAACATACGCTCAAAATAAACTAGGTCCTATTTTTGTTAAAAAAATCCGAAAAATGACCCCCTAATTGGAATCTCAAATGAAATTAATACTTACCGCTTCACAAGTTATATACTTAACTTATGTAATATTTATATGATCTGTAAGCTTCATCAGTTCAAAGTGCTTATTTTTGAAAAAAAATTGTTTTAAAGTAAAATTTTTTTGATTTTGAAAAAAATTTTTTTTTTAAATGACATAAAATTTAGTAGTGATTCCAAAAGTTACGAAGAGTAAGAAATGTAGGTTTTGCTTTTCTGAATATTTAGGATTATGTGTTTTTCTTTGAGACAAATATTGGTTAAGATATGGCTGTTCAAAATTGGCATACACAGTTGGTTAGTGACTAGTTTAATCCCTTTCAATTACATCCCCTTCCAAAATAAGCACTTTGAACTGATGAAGCTTACAGATCATATTTATAAACAATACGTACACAGTAAATCAACTTGTAAAGTGGTGACAATTAATTTCATTTAGGATGCTAATTAGGGGGTGAATTTTATGATTTTTTACAAAAAAAGGATGTTCATTTTGAGCGTAACTTCCTTAATTGAATGCTAAAAACTTTCTTAACCTTTTTTTTAAACACTAGAAAAAAGTTGTAATGAGTGTTCCCAAAAAGTGCTTTAGTTTTTGACAGTTCACGTTGAAATATTCAATTTGGAATTTGGCGTATATGAACCAATTTTTTATTAGTTACAACTCATCTTTTACTGGGTCTAGGGATCTCATACATAAGTACACCATTTTTTTCACTTTTTTATAGGCTATATTTTTCCTAAGAATGTTTTTTTTCGATAAAATACTTATTTTTGAGTTAATTGCAAAAAAAACGTAAAAATGAGTTTTTTTTGTTGAAAAATGAACATATTTAGTCGCAAAGAACTCGAAAAAAGTGAAACCATTAAAAAAAATGTTTCGACCCGGGTAGATATTATTCCAGATTTTCAGATTCAGCACAGTGTTAGATGGTTGGGGCATATATGGAGAGCAGGTAGCGTAACAACTATAAACTCAATTTTTACAATGGAAACCCGGAGTTAGAAGAAGGCGCGGTGGAACTAGAATAAATGGTTACACGAAGTAAAGGAAGATTTACATAGGTCAGGAATTAGAACAAAAGTTGCTTAGAATTAGTTAGTTAATCAATTTCCGGACTTATTTTGAACGTATATTTTTTCATCCCGAGACGAGGTGAAAGTCACCCCCATGGCAAAAGCACACATCGGCACAATATCAATTTTCTTCCTTGACATGTTACCTATGTGTATGCCAAATTTCATGTCAGCGGTTTCACAAATTTCAAAATTTATGGGTTTTCCAATATTTTACCGTCAGCGAACGGACTACTAGTAGAGGATCCGATATAAGGCCGATCTGCATCGATCTATTTAATGGATAACAATAATTATTGGATACGCAATTTAGTATGTTAACAATTATAAAAAACAAGGGGTGCATGATATAATTTTCTTCTGACTATAATTAATTAATAATTAATAAATGACTTTTATCTACTCTATGTCATACTATGTATAAGTTTTTAGTTAGTGAAAACTGTCAGTATGGATAGCAGTGCGTGAAGCGTTTAGTTTAAAGTGTGCGTGAAGTAACAATGTATTTTAAATGGGATTTACTTTTTCGCACTGTTTTTGACACACTTTTATATAATCAAATATCCTTAACTTTCGCGTTGTCATGGTGATGACATAATGAGCATAAATTACAAAAAAAAATTTGACAGTTTTGTGGTTTGAAAGAAATAAGAATTTTTAAATGTCAAAGTTATAAAAATTGCAGAATAGAAATGAATTCCAGTGACGAAGAATTACAGTTTTTTTATTTGTTTATCGTAGATAAAATATTGTATGAAACTGTGCGTGAAGTACTTTTTACGAACTTACGCGCTGTATAGCACTCGCTCCGTTGTCTCTCGTGCTCTAAACATCGCGTGCGTTCGCAAAAAGCATACTTCACGAACTGTTTCATAAATAACTATTTTCATAAATTAAAAAAAATGTTTCGACCCGGGTAGATATTATTCCAGATTTTCAGATTTCAGCACAGTGTTAGATGGTTGGGGCATATATGGAGAGCAGGTAGCGTAACAACTATAAACTCAATTTTTACAATGGAAACCCGGAGTTAGAAGAAGGCGCGGTGGAACTAGAATAAATGGTTACACGAAGTAAAGGAAGATTTACATAGGGCAGGAATTAGAGACTAGCAGAAAAAGACAGAGGATAGAAAGAAATAGAGAAGCACAGTCAATAGTATCGAGTAGCAGACTAGGACTAATCTGCTTGAAAAAGATGGATCTAGATAGCTTATTAGCGGCTCAAACCCACCTGGGGTATTTAGCCATTTAATTTTCTTATTACATATTATTACTGGTACATCAAAAATTAAAAGGACGGTGCCTGTCATAAAATGTAAAATTCAAAATTTAATCAAGAAAAATAATAAATATTAAAATTTTCTATAAGTTCAAATTTATTTATTAACATTTTTGATATAATTTTCATAAATAAATGACTTAATATTAACACTTTTTTATTTATTCCCAATAAATCCATTTTACAGCAATAATAAAATATTAGTATTTGTAAAATAAATATCAATCATATCATAAATAACACAGGTTTACAAAAAAAAAACTAAATTTCGGACTATTTGACGAAACCGTATGACAAGGGGGTTTTTGGGGTGGCTGATCACGAATCCGGGATCCGCTCACCTCTATCACGTCAGGTAAAGGTCATTTCAAGGTAGAATCAAGATAAATCGACAGTCGCTCTGAAAAAGTATATTAGGAGGTTTTTGGGGGCGCTGAAGACGAATCCGGAGTCCGCTGACCTCTATCACGTCTAGTTCAAGGTCACTTTATGGTCAAATCAACATAAATCGACACAATCGCTCTGAAAATATATACTAGGGGCTTTTGGGGTCGCTGATTATGAACACTGCGGTCCGTTGAGCTCTACCACGTCATGTAAAGGTCATTTCAAGGTCAAATCAGGACGTGTCCACAAAATTGATTTGACTTTGAAGTGACCTTTACCTGACGTGGTTGTGCTCAACGGACCCCAGTTTTGTGATCAGCGACCCCAAAAACACCCTAATATACTTTTTCAGAGAGATTCTGTCCATTTATCTTGATTTGACCTCGAAATGACCTTCAGCTAGACGTGGTAGAGGTCAGCGGATCCCGGATTCGTCGTAAGCGACCCCAAAAACCCCCTAATATACTTTTTCAGAGCGACTGTCCATTTATCTTGATTTGACCTTTAAATGACCTTTACCTGACGTGATAGAGGTCAGCGGACCCCGGATTCGTGACCAGCGACCCGAAAAACCCCCTAGTCATATGGGTTCGTCAAATAGTCCGAATGTATTTTTTTGTAAACCTGTATAATCAAAGAGTATCAATCTTTTAATTTAAATAGACAACTGTAAAACACAGACAACTGTATTCACAGTAAAAGTTTCAAAAGATCACACATTACGCTCAAAGTAGGAGGTAAATCTAGCAGACAAGTCGTTGTGACTTCCAAAATATGACAACACCGCTGGAGGTGACAACGCGCCTTGAACTACCCTATATATGGAAGCCATAACGTATGCTCTACGCTTCGGTATATACGTATATATATACAACATTTATTTTGGTAAATCTTTTCCCCTCAATAGGTAGTCCCATTTTACAAGCCCCCCTTTTACCAAATACACAATTTTTAAAAAATAATTCCTAGTAGAAAAGGTGGAGGTCGGACAGCCTCTTCTGTATACCGGAAGTCACAACTTAACGTGCATCTATATATATATAAATTTCACAAATTTTTTGGGTATTGAAGTCAAATTGGGGCTTTAAAGTATACTATTGTCTAATATTCGAGCTTTCGGAAATGTTTATTTCCTTTTTCAAGAATGTCTACAATGCAATAAAAAAAATATTAGAATATTTATCAAAGAACAAATAGTAATGAGTAACTTACCAGAATTTAGATTATAAAAAAATGTTGGTTACTATACATAAGATTAAAAATATCAATGGTAAACGGCTGTTGTACATTTTGAATAACATAAAAAACAATAAAAATTCTTAGCAAAAACACTTAACAAAGGATAAAAATTGGTTAAATTTTGAAGTAATGATCTAAATTTGATTGACTTTTAAAAAGTTTAGTTTATCATGGAATATATCTTATATTCCATATATTAGACAATAGTATACTTTAAAGCCCCAATTTGACTTCAATACCCAAAAAATTTGTGAAATTCGTATTTCCAATCAAGTCAATCAAAATACTACTTATATATATATATATATATATCAATTTACAAATTATTGGGTTAACAGCTGAAATGGAAGACTCAGTGTACTTTTTTCTACGATTCCATAGTCTTATATTCCATAATTTATTACCTTCATTGCACAAAATTTTTATGTTGTCAAAATCCATGATATGATCTTTGTCAATCACATGCTCTGCCAAAGCACAAGAAGGTTTTTTGATTCGGCAATCAATTTTGTGGAAAATTACGCGATTAGATAAATTCCTCCCAGTCTCACCAATATATAGAGCCTCACACTCAGTGCAACTAATGCCGTATACTACATTAGTTTTCTCTAATTTTTCTATAGGATATTTTGTCTTAGAATGCAGAGATGTAATGGTTTTGATGTTTTTTATTGTTATTTTTATATTGTCAATAACCTTTAAAATTTTTATTAACTTAGGTGTTAATGATGGTATATAGGGGAGTGAATGATAATAGATTTGATTAACAGAAGCAGCGTTTTGAGATCTCACAACAGATAGTGCCAGATTATTAAAATTGTTAGAAAAAAGCATCCTGTGTAGCATGCGTGGAGGATAAGAGTTCTCAATTAAAATATTTTTTAATACTAACAGATCAGATTGTAGGTAATCTGGATGGGATAGCCTCGTGACACGTTTTTCTAAACCTGTTATAAGGTTCATTTTCATCTTGTTGGGATGATGTGAGTAATAACTTATAAACCTATTACTGCACATGGGTTTTCTGAACCATCTAGTTTTTAAAATATTATTTGTTGTTCTAATAATTCTCATGTCTAGAAATGGTAGAGAATTGTCCACCTCTTCCTCAACTGTGAATTGTATGTGCTGATTATGGCTGTTAAAAATGTTGATGGTTTCATAAATTTTATCTTTAGGAAGTGCTAAAACCAAATCATCCACATACCTCTTTATTAGAGTTGCACAAGTTTGACTTGAATGTTTGAACTTGACTTGAGTTTGACTTAATTTCAAGTCAAACTCAAGTCAATCCTTCTGACAAATAATTCAAGTCAAGTCAAACTGGTCAATCGTATAGGTTTGAAAATTCAAACTGTTTGTCAAACTAGTTTGAAAGAGTTTGAAAAATAATTTATTTAGTAGATATACTTTTTTGTCGAGATAGATATATTAGTTGCCAATTAAGATAAGAAATTTAATAATACAATGAGTGCCATATAAAAATAACTTGATACAAGAAGCGATTATAGTCATAATAGGGTCGTAAATTTCTTGCAAATGATTCCTGTACGCTTAGAATTGCTTGCTGGCAAGTGTCATTTTATCGATATCACTTTTTTATACTTTTATTTGAGTGTTACTAGCAGAGAACAACGACCACATAGAAGCGACACGAACATACTAAAACGTGTAACGTTTTTGTAGACGCATGAGCGAATCTGGTTGGTTTAGTTCACCAACACATGCTAATTTTGTCCCTCTGGTTGTTTAACGATAGTCCGTGGGCGTGTATGGTAAATAAAAAAACGACCAAAATCATTTATAAAAGGTATATTTGTTAAAATCCCTAAAAAGGACTACATCACAAAACTAGTTTTCGATTGGATCACCGATCATCACCAGTGCTTACGTGATCTAACATGCTAACCACCAAAATACAAAAATTGATCCGTCATGGAAACATAGATATAAATATGTGAAATTAAACATGGATGTATTTACAAATTTATGTACACATGTTTCCATGATGGATCAATTTTAAAGATCCACAAGGAAAAAGTTTTCCTGCAGTTGGCTGTATACCATGTAATACAAAAAACAGCAAATCCTGTATAAAAGGTATATTTAAAATCTCTAAAAAAGGCTACATCACAAATACATAACTAGTTTTCGACTGGTTTACCAGTCATCATCAGTGCTTACGTAAAGTTGATACATCCTAACTTTTAAAAAGGGATTTTGTATTTTGATCTTTAGCATGTTAGATCACGTAAGCGCTGATGACAAGGGCGGATCCAAGACCGATTTTCGGGAGGGACCATGAACTTTTTTTGAAGAGGGGTACCGGTGGGTCTGGGGATAATTTTTAAAAATTTGGGTTACAATGGTGAGTTTTAAGGCACTTTTCACACACTTTTGAGTGCCATAAAGACATTCAAAATTTATCAGTTACTAAAATCAGTAAATATTCCTACACATTTTTTCGGATCCAAGTGCAGTTCTTTCAACAAGTTTAATGCTACTTTTCCCAATTCTTCTCCTGCCAAGCCTTATTCTCCCCCTCTTTCTGATTTTCACTAATTATTTTTATCTTCTCATAAGCGTCAAATGATCTTGACAAAGTCTTTACGAATGTTGTTATTGTGTATGTATCTCAGATTTAGAGAAAGCTGTTTCACTTGGGATACGGCGGTCATTTCGTCAAATATGACAGAGGAATAATTTGCACTTTGAACCTGATTCATTATTTGTTCAATTATTTCTTTACCACAACATGTTATCAATTGATTTTGGCTGGTGCTGCTAATATATGTTGCTCTGGAGGATGCTGTAAATAAGTGTTGTTTAAGAGTCTTATCTTCTGAGGCGATTTTAAACCTTAATAATTCCCTTCATTGTTAGATCCAGCATCTAGGTCCAGAAGCAGAAGGCTATCATCACGATGGCTTTTTAGAGGAATATTTGTCGACTTAAGAACAATATAGACTCTACTATTAGAGTCTTTCTCGATTTTCTTGTACCTATTTAGACCTCTGTAGAGTATATCTGGTTAATGACTGACTTTTGCGGATTGCGATCACTTTGTCGAAAATCCAGCCCAACCTGAAGGCACTCCTTGTGGTATGTTCTTTTTCATGGGTTTGTATGGCTCCGTCTTTGACCATAAGTTTGGCAAAAAATGTTAAAGGTTTCGTGACAAGACTTTGGGCTATCATCCCTTTATTGTGACCATATTTTTCGTTAGAAAAATAGAACGCAATACTTGATAAACAAGCCCCTTTGACTGTGCGAAAGTACCAACCAACACATTTGTTCTAAGTGCTGCGTGACCCAAATAATACTTCATTTCTTTTCTATTCTTTGTGTGTACAGAATATGGAAATTTATACGATTTTGATGGCTGCCAAGGTCGTTCTAATTGGCAATTTGTAAAATTATCAACATTTTGATTTGCAAAACATCCTATGTCCTTCTTGAAGCTTTCGTTACTGCTTTTGTTCAATTAGAGTCCAGACAATATATTTATCTCCTGTTTTGTACATAATATACTGTGTTTGAAACTAAAAACATTTGAACTGCAAATATTTAAATTTAATTATTTTTTAAATTCCCGGAGGGGGCCATGGCCCCCTCCCTGGATCCGCCCTTGGCTGATGATGATCGGTCATCCGATCGAGAACTAGTTCTGTGATGTAGCCCTTTTTAGGGATTTTAACAAATATACCTTTTATAAAGGACTTCGTCGTTTTTTGTAATATGTGGTATACAGCCAACTACAGGAAAACTTTTTCCTCGTGGATATGGTAAATACTCAACTTAAAAAGTTTATTTAAGCATTTATATAATTATATAGTAGCATTATGGTTAAAATCTCTGGTTACTAGTGTGTGTTTCACGGATGTTCATCTGCGACAGGAAGAGGAATAAGTTTATTTAGATTTCCTAAGAATAATAACAGGTAAAATTGTTATTGCTTTGATGCTTTGTAATTGTTACATATTACCTATTAGGTATATAATAATCTTAATTTCTTGATTATTGACTTGATTAATATTATTGATAATAAATCATGACGAAAGTGATTCATTTCCTTGTATACATTATCATTACCCCTACGCCCTACATAATGCATAAAAAAATTAAACTTCGCTCTGCCAAGCAAGGGATATTTCATTCAAAATAAAAATATTAAATTTGGTGTAAGTGCATTCATTTCATTTGGCAAGTCTCGGAAGGGCCAGAGGCAGGTCAAAAAATCAACAGATGTTCTCATCCGGATGTCATCGCACTCAAAGATATCCTATTTTTACGAAATAAAAATAGGTAGGTAAAGAGTTCTATCAGAGAACAATAATCACATGTGGTTATTGTTCTCTGGTTCTATACACGAGAATTTCTGATAAAGGACACAAACAAAATACAATATGGTTGCAATATTTCTTGGTATTTCATGGTGTCGGTGCAATATTTTATATTTAATGAAAGTCAACATAAATGCTTAATTTTATTTCTGGTTACTAACAAAGAATTCGTTGGAAGTTTTTTTTATAATACCAATTGTAATTTAATCTACTTTAACGAAAATTTATGAAGGAACAACAAAATATTATATTTTTGATAGAGTAGGTTTAATGAATTTTTTGAGACTTTGCAATGTCGTTTTAAAGAATTAGTTCACTATTTGCCATTTTATAACGCTGTTCTTTATTTTTACATAATACAAGTATACACTTTGCAATTTTAAACTTGATACCAGGGAAGGCGAAGCAAAGATATATAAAATATCCAAACAGAGAGCAAAGAAAGCAAGAGATTTTAATCAGATTAGATTATTAGATGCATCTGAGATGAAAAGAATAAAATACTAATCCACGAAAAGGATGTCAAAAAGAGATGGAGAAAGTATTTTGACAGTTTATTAAATGAAGAATTTGACAGACAGCCTGTCAAGTTAACGGAGACAGTAACAGCAATTGTTAACAGAATAACAAACGAGGAAGTGGATCAAGCGCTGCAAAAGATAAAGAAAGGAAAAGCAGTTGGGCCAGATGATATTCCTGGAGAAGTATGTAGAGCATTGAGAGAGATAGGAATAAGTTGGCTAGCAGGTCTATTTAATAGAATTATGGAAGTTGGACAAATGCCAGACGAATGGAGAAGCAGTATATTAATACCTGTCTACAAAAACAAGGGAGACATACAACAATGTACAAACTACATGGCTATAAAACTACTTAGCCACACCATGAAAATATGGGAGAGAGTAATTGATAGACGGATACGTGAAGAAACCGAAATATCCGATAATCAATTTGGCTTTATGCAGGGCTGATCAACAACAGATGCAATTTTCATTGTAAGGCAACTGATGGAAAAATACGGGAATAAAGAGACCAACACTCAGATGGTATTCATTAATCTTAAGAAAGCATATGATAGAGTTCCTCGAGAGATTCTGTGGTGGGCACTAAATAAGAAAGGAGTCCCTGGAGAATATGTAAATATGGTGAGAGATATGTATGAGGGAGTAAAGACTAGTGTTAGGACAGGTGTGGGAGAGACTGATAAATTTCAGGTGAAAGTAGGATTGCACCAAGGCTCGGTGCTGTGTCCTTATTTATTCTCATTAGTTTTGGACCAGATAACAGCGAAACTACAGGGTAGCATTCCATGATGCCTAATGTATGCTGATGATGTAGTGTTAATAGGAAATAGTGAAAGAGACTTAGAACAAAAACTGGAACAGTAGAGACAAGCTTTGGAGGAAAAAGGTTTAAAACTTAGTAGGACAAAAACAGAGTATTTGGAATGCTCATTTAAAGATGGAGTTACTACAAATAAAATGGTATCTTTGGATGGGGAAATGATTGTGAAAAGCAACAGTTTGAAGTACCTAGGATCGTTATTACAGAGTAATGGAGAAATAGATGGAGATGCATGCAGTAGAATTAGGGCTGATGGATGAAATGGAAAGAAGCGAGTGGGATGTTGTGTGACAGAAAAATTCCAATGAAGCTGAAGGGAAAATTCTATAAGCCATAAGACCGGCTATGATGTACGGAACTGAATGTTGGGCAGTGAAAAAGAAGAGGAACAACGAATGCATGTGGCGGAAATGAGAATGCTTAGATGGATGAGTGGAGTCAGTGGAGTGACAAAGAAGGATAAAATTAGAAATGAGTATATTAGGGGAAGCCTAAGTGTGGCACCAATTGATGCCAAAATGAGAGAGCATAGGTTAAGATGGTTTGGTCATGTTCAACGTCGAGACGTTAATCACCCAATACGAAGAATAGCAGAAGTGCATATTTCTGGAAGGAGTAGGAGAGGAAGACCAAAGAAGACCTGGGGGAGATGATAAGGCAGGACATGTTGGTTAAGGGGATTAACATTGACATGACCCAAGATAGAATTGTGTGGAGAAATGCAATTAAGGAAGCTGACCCCGCATAGGGATAAGGCAAAGAGAATGATGATGATGACACTTTGCAATTTTAATTGTTTTGAAATCACCTGCCGCAACATCAAATAAATCAGTATATTTATTTTTCTTAATTAATTCTGCTTCGACTACAGCTTTTTTTCTCTTGCAGAATACAGATTAGCAGAGTACACATTCCGACCTATCCAAATAAGTCAAAACAAAAGCCGGCAATTGGAAATAAACAGGTTGCGTAATATGATATTCAAACTTCAAACTGTTTGAAGAAGTTTGATTTCAAGTCAAACCTAAAGCTATCGAAATCAAGTCAAGTCAAACTTTTTTTAAAAAAAAGTTTGGTTTTCCAGTCAAGTTTGTTAAATAAAATCAAACTAGTTTGACTTGATGCATCTCTACTCTTTATGAAAGGAATAAAAAAATTACAATTGTTAACACAATCATTAATGACATCATCCATGACATAGCTACTCAGAATGGGTGAAAGACTAGAACCCATAGGGCTACCAAAAATTTGTTTATAGAAAACACCATTAAAAATGAAAATATTTGACTCAAAGATAAAGTTGATGAGTGTTTTGAAATGTAATAAGTCAATAGTGGTGTGTTGTGAAATCTCATTCCAATGCTTTTCTATACTACTTATGATTAAGTTTAAAGGTAAATTGGTGAAAAGAGACGTTACATCAAAACTAACTAACATGTAGTCAGGTGGTAATTGAAAATTATTGATAAAAGAGCTGAAGTTAAATGAATCTTTAATGTGCATGTTGTTATTAACATTATAAGAATTAGTTAAGATGTCAGTGAGGAGCTGTGCTACTGGTCCATTGGGAGTATCTAGCGATGATACAATCGGTCTCATAGATAAAGTCGGTTTGTGTATTTTAGGTAGAGCATAGAAACGTGGAGCAATAGAATTGTATATTTTAAGTTCCTTTGCTTTTTTGTTATCTATAAACTTCTTTTTGTGCAATTCAGATATTAAACTATTAACTTTCTGTTGAAGTGTAAAAACAGGACTTCTTCTAAGTTTAGTGTAATACTTAATATCATTTAAAAGTTCTCCAGTTTTTTGGAGGTAATCCTCTTTCCACATCGCAACAGTTACGTTACCTTTATCGCTTTTGACAATATAAATCTCAGGATGGTTCTTAAGAAATTGTTTGGTTTGTATAGAATATTTATTTAAAAAATGATCTGTTATTTCTTTATGTAAGAAGTTGGTAATAACATTTGTGCACTTAGATCTTACAATATCCTTTTGACAATTATTGAGTGGTCTGATCATTGACTCAATATCAGCAAGTAAATGTGGAACTCTAATATCTGATTTAGAAGGACATAATGAAAACTTAGGTCCCAGTGCTAAAAGTTTTTTTACTTCAAAAGGAAACTCAATAGAAGTTAAATTCTTAAACCATTTTTCTTGATACTGTATCTTGTCAAAAGCTTCAATTTTCAAGTTGTTAAATTTATTAATTTGTGTTCTTTTAATCTGATGAAAATGTGTGTTATATCTGATTCTCTGTCTACGATTAAATTCATTGAAGGTATGAAAATTCAAAACATTATAAGCTTTAGAACGCAATTCATTGAGTTGTTTTTCAAAATAGTAAATATTAGTAAAAGTGATTTTAATTTCCATATTAATAATATTCTTTGAAAATCTGTTACATAATCTTTGGGAATCATGGTGAATATTCCCAGTACGATGAGTGAATTGACAATAACAAGGCTATCTGTAACATGTCTAGGGAAACATCCATTGGATTTACATTTAAGCAAACAATTCCTCTGATTGTGTAAAGCAGCAAGTTTGACGGTAATTCTGGTCCACTCTTTCAGAACTCTGACTGTGGATTGCCCATAATCGTTTCGGATGTCATCGAAAAAACCCATATTCTTATACTAAATGTAAAGAAAAAAGAAGTACTTTGTTGACTTGTTTATAAAAACAATTTTCGAGTTTCGGTGGGTTGGAGTCAATAAAAAGGGGCTGTTCGAATACTATTTTTTATTACTCGAGCTTTCGAATGTGTTTACATTCACTTTCAAGAGCTAAAAAGTAACTGATAAAGTGGAAACAAAGATCATGTAAAAATATAACTCACCAGATAAATCTAAATTGGTTATTAAAACTTGCTAACATTAAATAAGAGGAAAACTATTAATATCCATAAAATGAATTCTTCCCAGACTGCATAATATAAATTAATGGTCAAAAGATTTAAATTTTTGAAGTGAATTTTGAATTTGAATGATCGGTAGATTGGAAAATTTTTTTTTTCCAATAGCACAGCTCCTCACTGACATCTTAACTAATTCTTATAATGTTAATAACAACATGCACATTAAAGATTCATTTAACTTCAGCTCTTTTATCAATAATTTTCAATTACCACCTGAATACATGTTAGTTAGTTTTGATGTAACGTCTCTTTTCACCAATTTACCTTTAAACTTAATCATAAGTAGTATATAAAAGCATTGGAATGAGATTTCACAACACACCACTATTGACTTATTACATTTCAAAACACTCATCAACTTTGTCTTTGAGTCAAATATTTTCATTTTTAATGGTGTTTTCTATAAACAAATTTTTTGTAGCCCTATGGGTTCTAGTCTTTCACCTATTCTGAGTAGCTATGTCATGGATGATGTCATTAATGATTGTGTTAACAATTGTAACTTTTTTATTCCTTCATAAAGAGGTACGTGGATGATTTGGTTTTAGCACTTCCTAAAGATAAAATTTATGAAACCATCAACATTTTTAACAGCCATAATCAGCACATACAATTCACAGTTGAGAAAGAGGTGGACAATTCTCTACCATTTCTAGACATGAGAATTATTAGAACAACAAATAATATTTTAAAAACTAGATGGTTCAGAAAACCCATGTGCAGTAATAGGTTTATAAGTTATTACTCACATCATCCCAACAAGATGAAAATGAACCTTTTAACAGGTTTAAAAAAACGTGTCACGAGGCTATCCCATCCAGATTACCTACAATCTGATCTGTTAGTATTAAAAAATATTTTAATTGAGAACTCTTATCCTCCACACATGCTACACAGGATGCTTTTTTCTAACAATTTTAATAAACTGACACCATCTGTTGTGAGATCTCAAAACACTGCTTCTGTTAATCAAATCTATTATCATTCACTCCCCTATGTACCATCATTAACACCTAAGTTAATAAAAATTTTAAAGGTTATTGACAATATAAAAATAACAACAAAAAACATCAAAACCATTACAACTCTGCATTCTAAGACAAAATATCCTATAGAAAAAGTAGAGAAAACTAATGTAGTATACGGCATTAGTTGCACTCTGTGTGAGGCTGTGTATATTGGTAAGACTGGAAGGAATTTATCAATCGCGTAATTTCCCACAAAAGTGATTGCCGAATCAAAAAACCTTCTTGTGCTTTTCCAGAGCATGTGATTGACAAAGATCATATCATGGATTTTGACAACATAAAAATTTTGTGCAATGAAGGTAATAAATTCAAATGGACTTTTTTGGAAATGGCATCTATTAGCAGAAGTGATCATAGTTTAAATAAAAGATCAGAAACTCAAAATTTAAGTAAAATTTATAATTACATAATTTCCTTATAATTTTAAATAATATTCATGACACCATAAATATGTCATTTTTTTCACATCCTTATTAAATTTTTTTTGTACTTCTGTAAACTACTAAAATATCCTTTTTTTTTCTACTTATTTATTTCTTCTTTTTTTTAATAAATCATCACGTTATATTTAAATAAATTACTTTTAGCTACTTGTCGATCTAGGCTGATTTTTTCACTGACATTGACTTTGATTTTTTGTATTAAAATTTTTTTCCAATCTACCGATCATTCAAATTCAAAATTGACTTCAAAAATTTAAATCTTTTGACCATTAATTTATATTATGCAGTCTGGGAAGAATTCATTTTATGGATATTAATAGTTTTCCTCTTATTTAATGTTAGCAAGTTTTAATAACCAATCTAGATTTATCTGGTGAGTTATATTTTTACATGATCTTTGTTTCCACTTTATCAGTTACTTTTTAGCTCTTGAAAATGAATGTAAACACATTCGAAAGATCGAGTAATAAAAAATTGTATTCGAACAGCCCCTTTTTATTGACTCCAACCCACCGAAACTCGAAAATTGTTTTTATAAACAAGTCAACAAAGTATTTCTTTTTTCTTTAGATTTAGTATAAGAATATGGGCCTTTTCGATGACATCCGAAACGATTATGGGCAATCCACAGTCAGAGTTCTGAAAGAGTGGACCAGAATTACCATCAAACTTGCTGCTTTACACAATCAGAGGATTTTTTTGCTTAAATGTAAATCCAATGGATGTTTCCCTAGACATGTTACAGATAGCCTTGTTAATGTCAATTCTGTCCTACATCATCGTACTGGGAATATTCACCATGGTTCCCAAAGATTATGTAACAGATTTTCAAAGAATATTATTAATATGGAAATTAAAATCACTTTTACTGATATTTACTATTTTGAAAAACAACTCAATGAATTGCGTTCTAAAGCTTATAATGTTTTGAATTTTCATACCTTCAATGAATTTAATCGTAGACAGAGAATCAGATATAACACACATTTTCATCAGATTAAAAGAACACAAATTAATAAATTTAACAACTTGAAAATTGAAGCTTTTGACACGATACAATTTCAAGAAAAATGGTTTAAGAATTTAACTTCTATCGAGTTTCCTTTTGAAGTAAAAAAACTTTTAGCACTGGGACCTAAGTTTTCATTATGTCCTTCTAAATCAGATATTAGAGTTCCACATTTACTTGCTGATATTGAGTCAATGATCAGACCACTCAATAAGTGTCAAAAGGATATTGTAAGATCTAAATGCACAAATGTTATTACCAACTTCTTACATAAAGAAGTAACAGATCATTTTTTAAATAAATATTATTTACAAACCAAACAATTTCTTAAGAACCATCCTGAGATTTATATTGTCAAAAGCGATAAAGGTAACGTAACTGTTGCGATGTGGAAAGACGATTACCTCCAAAAAACTGGAGAACTTTTTTAAATGATACTAAGTATTACACTAAACTTATAAGAAGTCCTGTTTGTACACTTCAACAGAAAGCTAATAGTTTAATATCTGAATTGCACAAAAAGAAGTTTATAGATAACAAAAATGCAAAGGAACTTAAAATATACAATTTTATTGCTCCACGTCTCTATTCTCTACCTAAAATACACAAACCGACTTTATCTATGAGACCGATTGTATCATCGATAGACACTCCCAATGGACCAGTAGCACAGTTCCTCACTGACATCTTAACTAATTCTTATAATGTTAATAACAACATGCACATTAAAGATTCATTTAACTTCAGCTCTTTTATCAATAATTTTCAATTACCACCTGACTACATGTTAGTTGGTTTTGATGTAACGTCTCTTTTCACCAATTTACCTTTAAACTTAATCATAAGTAGTATAGAAAAGCATTGGAATGAGATTTCACAACACACCACTATTGACTTATTACATTTCAAAACACTCATCAACTTTGTCTTTGAGTCAAATATTTTCATTTTTAATGGTGTTTTCTATAAACAAATTTTTTGTAGCCCTATGGGTTCTAGTCTCTCACCCATTCTGAGTAGCTATGTCATGGATGATGTCATTAATGATTGTGTTAACAATTGTAATTTTTTTATTCCTTTTATAAAGAGGTATGTGCAGGGCCGCGCCAAGGCTTTCAAGCGCCCCGGGGCAAGTAATTTTAGGCGCCCCTTTCCTCCTTCCTTTGTACGTAGGTTTTTGTATTTTAGTGAATCGTTATACGGTATACCTACAAACTATTTTTTATATGTTTGGAAAGTATCATCATCATCATAATCTAACCGTTATCTTCCACTGTTAAACATAGGCCTCCTCTAAGTTTCTCCATGTCTCCCTATCTTGAACTACAAGCTATCCAGTTTCCGGCAGTTCTCTTTACACCGTCACACCAGCGCGTTGGTGGTCGATCTCTGCTTCGTTTATCCGATTGTCCGCCCGCGGTCGCTATTCCATAATCTTCTAGTCTAGCTGTTGTTCGGTGTTCTTGCCACATGACCTGCACATCTCCATTTCTTTTTTGCTACATATTCTACTATGTCTTTGATTTTTGTTCTTTGCCTGATATTATTTGGTATTTTGTCTCCTTGTGATTCTTAGCATGGCCCTCTGGTAACCCTTATTTTCTGCTCTTAGATTTTCAGCAGCAGGAAAGTAATGTACTGATAAGTTACGATGAATACTATAAATATTTACAAAAAGTAACGATTACATTATCAGAGAACAAATAAATCTATAATTATTATTATAGTCCATTTGCTCACGGTTTTTGCTCCGTATTTTAAAGAACCGCTTGGATTGACATTAAATTTGGCATACGCATAGCTAAATTTATAACAAAGAAAAAAATTTATATTGCGTCGTCGAAGATGAAAAAATATACGCTAAAATTAAGTCCGGAAGTGGACAAACTGACTAATTCTAAGCAACTTTTGTTCCATATACAGTTTTTTCACTAAGTCAATATTTTTCGAGTTATTTGTGAGTGAATATTAAATATTTCGCAAATAACAAAAAGTGTGTATTTTATTGAACAAAAGGTTCTTAGCAAACATATAGCTTATAAAAAAATTTAAAAAAAACTTGTGCACGCATGAAGTCATTAGATCTAGTAGAGGAAGAGTTCTAGCTCGAGAAAAGTGGGTTCTTATTTCTCAAATTCCAAATCGAACATTTCAACGTAAACTAACCAAAAAATGAAGCACTTTTCGACCAAAACTCGCAAAACCTTTTAAAGTCTTAAAAGGCTTTATTTTTGTTTTTTAAAAAGTTTCTAGTAGCAAAAGTAAGCCAGTAACGCTGAAAATAAAGTTGGTCCCTTCTTTTTGGTAAAAAACGTCGTAATCGATATATCCACTTAATTAGCATCCCAAATGAAATTAAACGTTACAGCTTTACAATTTACTTCAATTATATATATATATATATATATATATATATATATATATATATATATATATATATATATATATATATATATATTTATACAGTGTGTCCAGAAACTCTACCGACAAACGAAGAAAGGAGATTATTCAGATAAATTTAAGATATTTTAACCCAATTCTTCTAGTCTGAAAATGCTTCCTATAAAGGAGCTAGAGCTCTTTGAAATGACGTCTTGTAATTAGTTTTTCTTAAATAACTCCAGATCGCTTTTATTTAGAAAAATCAAAATTGGTACGTATATTTATCTTCCAGAAATAAATGGATTACATTTATTGTGAATTTCTAGTACCGGTCATAGGCGTCCGTTTTGGGTGGGGCAACGGTTATTTTATCGCATAACTTTTATGTCTTTAACTTTTAAGCATTTTTAACACTGGATTATTAAATTATTAGGTATTCTAGTACTAAAAGGTACTCTTGCTTTAAGTCGGTGGAACACACCGTTTTCTAGAAAAATCGATTTGAAAATTTTTCGTTTTTTGAAGTTCCAAAAAAAATTTCAAACAAAACCATTTAGAAAAACGAAAACTGATACGTTTATTTATATTCCAGAGACGAATCGATTTCATTAATTGCGAATTTCTATTACCGGTCATATGCGTCCGTTATGGGTAGGTCAAAGGTTTTTTATCGCATACCTTTTTTGTATTTAATTTTTAAGAATTTTTGACTTTAGATTATTAAATTGTGAGGTGTTCTAGTACTTAAAGTTACTCTTGCTATAAGTTGGCAAAACACACCGTTTTTTTTTTGAAAATTTTTTTCAAATTCAAAAAACGAAAAATTTAAAATCCATTTTTTTAGAAAACAGTGTGTCCTACCGCCTACTTAAATCAAGAGTACCTTTTAGTACTAGAATATCTCATAATATAATAATCCAGTATCAAAAATGCTTAAAAGTTAAAAACAAAAAAGTTATACGATAAAATAACCGTTGCCCTACCCAAAACGGACGCCTATGACCGTTACTAGAAATTCACAATGGATAAAATCGATTTATCTCTGGAAGATAAATATGCGTACCAATTTTTGTTTTTCTAAATAGAAGCGTTATGGAGGTATTTAAGAAAAATTAATTACAAGACGCCATATTCAAAGAGCTCTAGCTCCCTTAGGAAGCATTTTCGGACTAGATTAATTGGGTTAAAATGTTAAAATGTCTTAAAATTCCATGAGGAACGTCTTCGTTTGTCGGTAGAGTTTCTGGACACCCTGTATCATCTGGAAGTTTCAACATTTCAAAGTGCTTATTTTTGAAAGAGAAAAAGAGTTTTAAATAAAAAAAAAATAATTTGAAATTTTGAAGGAAATGCCTTTTTTCAAAATTTTTCCTAAGAATATATTTTCGATAAAATACTTAATTTTTGAGTTATTTGCAAAAAACCGTCTAAAAACGTGTTTTCTTTTTGTTGAAAAATTAACAAATTCACTCTCAAATAACTCAAAAAGTAGATATTGACTTAAGTAATATAAAAACTTTATAAAACAACTTAACTTTATAGTTACTTACAATTCGTCAGTTTATCCACTTCCGGACATATTTTGAACGTATATTTTTTTACCCCCGTGAAGGGGTGGTACTCCTCTAGGGCAAAAGCACACGTCGACACAATATAATTTTCTTCTTTGACATGTTAGCTATGTGTATGCAAAATTAATGTTAATCCAAGCTGTTATGTAAAATTCAGAGGTTTTGCAATATTTTACCGTGAGTGAATGAAGTAATAGTTCAGTATCATGAGAGAAATAACGGTTTGTACACATAGGGGATCAAAGTAATAATATCTGCTATTTTTATATCTATCTACGATTGGTAAATTTTCAATTTTACAAGATAAGAAAATATTACTAATATTTCTGGTAATTTCGGTATTATCAAATTTTTTTTTGTCACCTACCGGCGCCTTTTTCATTCGGCGCCGGGGGGCACTGCCCCTCTCCGCCCTTATGGACGGCGCGGCCCTGGGTATGTGGATGATTTGGTTTTAGCACTTCCTAAAGATAAAATTTATGAAACCATCAACATTTTTAACAGCCATAATCAGCACATACAATTCACAGTTGAGGAAGAGGTGGATAATTCTCTACCATTTCTAGACATGAGAATTATTAGAACAACAAATAATATTTTAAAAACTAGATGGTTCAGAAAACCCATGTGCACTAATAGGTTTATAAGTTATTACTCACATCATCCCAACAAGATGAAAATGAACCTTATAACAGGTTTAAAAAAACGTGTCACGAGGCTATCCCATCCAGATTACCTACAATCTGATCTGTTAGTATTAAAAAATATTTTAATTGAGAACTCTTATCCTCCACACATGCTACACAGGATGCTTTTTTCTAACAATTTTAATAATCTGACACCATCTGTTGTGAGATCTCAAAACGCTGCTTCTGTTAATCAAATCTATTATCATTCACTCCCCTATAGACCATCATTAACACGTAAGTTAATAAAAATTTTAAAGGTTATTGACAATATAAAAATAACAACAAAAAACATCAAAACCATTACATCTCTGCATTCTAAGACAAAATATCCCATAGAAAAATTAGAGAAAACTAATGTAGTATACGGCATTAGTTGCACTCAGTGTGAGGCTGTATATATTGGTAAGACTGGGAGGAATTTATCTAATCGAGTAATTTCCCACAAAAGTGATTGCCGAATCAAAAAACCTTCTTGTGCTTTGGCAGAGCATGTGATTGAAAAATATCATATCATGGATTTTGACAACATAAAAAATTTTGTGCAATGAAGGTAATAAATTCAAAAGGACTTTTTTGGAAATGGTATCTATTAGCAGAAGTGATCATAGTTTAAATAAAAGATCAGAAATTCAAAATTTAAGTAAAATTTATAATTACATCATTTCCTTATAATTTTAAATAATATTCATGACACCATAAATATGTCATTTTTTCACATCCTTAGTACATTTTTTTTGTACTTCTGTAAACTTCTAAAATATCCTTTTTTTTTTCTACTTATTTATTTCTTCCTTTTTTTTAATAAATCATCACGTTATATTTAAATAAATTACTTTTAGCTACTTGTCGATGTAGGCTGATTTTTTCACTGACATTGACTTTGATTTTTTGTATTAAAATTTTTTCCAATATATCGATCGTTCAAATTCAACATTCACTTCAAAAATTTAAATCTTTTGACAATTAATTTATATTATGCAGTCTGGGAAGAATTCATTTTATGGATATTAATAGTTTTCCTCTTATCTAATGTTAGCAAGTTTTAATAACCAATCTAGATTTATCTAGTGAGTTATATTTTCACATGATCTTTGTTTCCACTTTATCAGTTACTTTTTAGCTCTTGAAAATGAATGTAAACACATTCGAAAGCTCGAGTAATAAAAATAGTATTCGAACAGCCCCTTTTTATTGACTCCAACCCACCGAAACTCGAAAATTGTTTATATATATATATATATATATATATATATATATATATATATATATATATATATATATATATAGATAACAGGTATATAATATTTGCTGAACAGTTAGGAAACAAGGCTGAAATATTGGGGTAGCAGCAATCTCAAAGAAAACTCTTTATAATAGTTCCAAGCTTTCGAAAATGTTTATTTTCATCATCAGGGAAACTACAATCATAAATAGACAGTATTTAACAAATAGGCTAACTGAAATCAATAATAATTGCTATCTTTGTGTTACCAAAAATCCAGAACACCATAGTTTCCTCTCACTAAACCAGGTGTCGAGGATCCCCAAAAACACAAAAACAACAAAAAATTGTTTTGAGAAATGCAGAGTCAATACTTTCACTAAAAACACTGCACATCACAAAACAATCTTACTAAAGAGTTACTTATATGTTTGTACTTACATTATTTGAGGATGTTGAGCCTAGTTGTTAAACACTGACATATAAAACGAAATTTTGTCCTGGTACAAATCGTATATAAAAATTAAAATTAAAAACTATATATAAAAAATTGTTCTAAAAATCGAGTATAAATTGAAAAATGGTAAAATATTTAAAAAAATGATGTATGTCAAATGGCATTTTTGAAAATGTCTAACAAATGTTATATCGATTTTTATTAAATTTTGTTTGAATTCATACGGAAACGTCACTACCACTGAACCAATTATAATTATTTAATAAATGTTTTTTAAATTTTGAAATAGGAAAATTCCGAAATGAGAATAAAACAGTTTTAATCAATGCAAAGTTTTTTTAAAAGTAGATGTCTTTTTTATTTTTAGTTTTTTATATATAGTTTATTTTTTTTTAATTTAATTTTTATTTTAATCTTCGATTTTTAGAACAATTTTTTATATATAGTTTTTAATTTTAATTTTTATATACGATTTGTACCAGGACAAAATTTCGTTTTATATGTCAGTGTTTAACAACTAGGCTCAACATCCTCAAATAATGTAAGTACAAACATATAAGTAACTCTTTAGTAAGATTGTTTTGTGATGTGCAGTGTTTTTAGTGAAAGTATTGACTCTGCATTTCTCAAAACAATTTTTTGTTGTTTTTGTGTTTTTGGGGATCCTCGACACCTGGTTTAGTGAGAGGAAACTATGGTGTTCTGGATTTTTGGTAACACAAAGATAGCAATTATTATTGATTTCAGTTAGCCTATTTGTTAAATACTGTCTATTTATGATTGTAGTTTCCCTGATGATGAAAATAAACATTTTCGAAAGCTTGGAACTATTATAAAGGGTTTTCTTTGAGATTGCTGCTACCCCAATATTTCAGCCTTATATATATATATATATATATATATATATATATATATATATATATATATATATATATATATGAAATGGATAATTGCATTTTAGTTGGATTCGAACCTCACCGGAGCCCGACTAGTTTCGAGTCATGTCAACTCGTCATCAGGGGACACTAGGTGAGTGTTCGAATTCAAGTAAAATGCAATTATTATTTGGTGGATTTATAGAAGAAACCCACCAGAGTATGCTTAGCGCGACCTCTATGTGTGAAATGAGAAAATAAAATATTCTGTTGGTAGCCCGGCGAATAGCAAAATCAAGCTTTATAACAATAAAGCTATGAAAGGCGATGTAACGGAATCCTTTTTCCGACAATACATCATGCAAACACCGTTTGGGCTAACCAATTCGTCTCTTACTGGAGAATACAGTAAAATGAAATGGATAATTGCATTTAGTTGGATTCGAACCTCACCGGAGCCCGACTAGTTTCGAGTCATGTCAACTCGTCATCAGGGGACACAAGGTGAGTGTTCGAATTCAAGTAAAATGCAATTATTATTTGGTGGATTTATAGAAGAAACCCACCAGAGTATGCTTAGCGCGACCTCTATGTGTGAAATGAGAAAATAAAATATTCTCTTGGTATGACGATTCCCTGATGACGAGTTGACATGACTCGAAACTAGTCGGGCTCCGGTGAGGTTCGAATCCCACTAAAATGCAATTATCCATTTCATTTTACTGTATTCTCCAGTAAGAGACGAATTGGTTAGCCCAAACGGTGTTTGCATGATGTATTGTCGGAAAAAGGATTTCGTTACATCGCCTTTCATAGCTTTATTGTTATAAAGCTTGATTTTGCTATTCACCGGGCTACCAAGAGAATATTTTATTTTCTCATTTCACACATAGAGGTCGCGCTAAGCATACTCTGGTGGGTTTCTTCTATAAATCCACCAAATAATAATTGCATTTTACTTGAATTCGAACACTCACCTAGTGTCCCCTGATGACGAGTTGACATGACTCGAAACTTAGTCGGGCTCCGGTGTGGTTCGAATCCAACTAAAATGCAATTATCCATTTCATTTTACTCTATTCTCCAGTAAGAGACGAATTGGTTAGCTCAAACGGTGTTTGCATGATGTATTGTCGGAAAAAGGATTCCGTTACATCGCCTTTCATAGCTTTATTGTTACAAAGCTTGATTTTGCTATTCGCCGGGCTACCAAGAGAATATTTTATTTTCTCATTTATATTATTTATTATTTATTATTTATATATATATATATATATATATATATATATATATATATATATATATACGTCTTCATATCAAGGCGAGATCCGACTAAATCGAGGACAACCCGAGATCCACCAATAGGAAATTAATTATTGGAGTATATTGTTCATAAGTATCTTTATAATTAACATATTAATCATGGCACACTTAGAGGGGAAAAGATTTTTGTACTTAAATTTTTCTGATAAATTTACAGCGAAACGAGATCCGTCGCTGAAAAGTAAATGGGAGGACTTATATACGAAATTTTAGATATTTACCGTTCAACGCGAGATCACACACTGATGCCAGCTCTAAAGAGTATTAGTCGAGCGGTTGGAGCTCGTGTTGTATTGTATATTTCCCACGATATAAAGATATATAATGGGCGTAACTTTTAAGTATCGCTTCTTTTGTGTCTTTAAAGTCTACGATTGACCTTTCAGAAAGTCCCTTAGTTTTATTACATACATAAGGGTGTGAAAAAAGAAAAAGAATACTTGACAAATAATAACCATTTAATAATGATAATTATTTGCAATACAATATTTTAAAACTATACATTAATATTCTTAAAAAACACTTACTACGAAACCAAAATGTAATTATTATATTCTTAAATAATACAAATTGTTACAAAATAATTATTTAAATGATTGCTTGTTTTAAAAATACATTACAAGAAAGTAAAATTTTTTATAAATATTAATAAAGTTTAAAAAATAAAATAACTCAATATGTAATTATTATTTGATAGTTAAAAATGATTTTAAGTAAAATGATTTAAAAGATAAAAAGAAACACACATAATTTTCAGGGTCAACTCCTAATTGCATGAAAATTTGGATTTAGATTCTACCCGTCCCCCACTTCAAAGTTGAATTTGTGCCGTTGATTGCTTTTACTTGGAGGGTGAAAAAATATACGTTTAAAATAAGTCCGGAAACAGATCTGACTAAGTTTAAGCAACTTTTGTTCTATAGAGTTTTTTTAACTTAGGTACTAGGTTAATTTAGTAGTAGGTACTAGAGTCACTTGCGACTAAAAATATTTACTTTTCAACAAAAAAAAAAAACACGTTTTTCGGCGGTTTTTCCCAAATACTCAAAAAGTAAGTATTATATCGAAAAAATATTCTTGGAAAAAATGTAGCATATAAAAAAAACGAAAAAATGGTATATTCTTAGTCTATAGAACCAGTAAAAGTAAATTTGTAGCTCATAAAAAGACGATCTTATCCTTCAAATTCCAAATCAAATATTTTAACGTGATACATAGTACCATAAAATGAAGCTCTTTTCGGGGAAAACCCATTAAAATTTTTTTAAAGTGTTAACAAAAAGCTTTATTTTATTTTATAAAAGTTATATACGGGTAGGAGAGACAACGGAACGAATCTTCGAACGTTTAAACAGACGACATCCCAGATTTACCAATTTCTGGACAATTGATCCAAAGGCTGGATTCTAACAACGAAACAGTTGTGGATTTTCAAGTTTTCAATGAGAGTTAGAATGAAAAAACATTAGTGACCTCGAGTATGATGGTTTGGAGAATTTGTCTGGTTATATCTGCCATAAATTGAAGGACTCCACTATTCAATCCGAAGATGTTTCAACGTACACGTGGGTTGATCATTTGAGTAAATGTGGTTTATGTAAACCATCAGACACTCTCTTGTCATATATTAAGTAACTGGAGACAATTTTTCCTTCCACATGAATGGTGATTCCATTTTGGTAACTAAAAATTATTTAGAAAACCTTATGTCCAAAAGTGCAACTGTAGACTGTTCTAACAAAGCGAACAAGTTATTTTTTATGTCTCGGATGTTCTTCCGAATTAAAGAATTAAACAAGTCTCTTAACAACCTGACATTGCGTAAAAGAAAAATTATGAAAACTGCTACATATTTGCTGTATGTACGTCTATTTCACATGCACAAAATTTAAATAAAGTGCATGGCATGAAAACTGTAAAACTTATTTTTGTCTTTTCCAAGCCTCTTACTTAAATCTGATGAAATACATTATTTAAAAAGTAAAAAATATTGTTTTTTTATCAATCCATTAAATTTATGGTTTTATTTTGAGGCTTTTCTTCCCCTTGGTAAAAATTATATTTACTACTGTGTAGGCCACTAATCAATTTTTGCCAACTAACGAAATATAATAATTTTAGTAGATATCGATTATATGAATATTTTTATTTTCCGGATACCAATATAATCAAGAAACTGGGAACTTTACAAATAACTGAAAATCAATTTAAATAAAAGTAAATAGTTTAATAATTTTCCTCTAAACTATAAAAATCACTTAGTTTCTTTTAGTCATAATTCATTCATTTGTACTATTCTCAAATTTCATTCGCGTTCGTATTACGAACGCATAGACGGGACTATGCTTTACTCTGTTGTTAACGTCATGCGCCAATCGGACGAGCTTACGTAACTAGAATATCAGGGTGTGCATATTTCCGGGTCCCGGTGAATTCGTATCTATTTTAATCCCCATCCTAATTACAGACCAACTGGCAACTCTGGTGCGCAGGTAATTTTTAAATAACGTATTAACTACCGGTGAATTGGTAACTTTCAATTTTTAAGTATTGTTGATAATCTAATATCGGTATTCCAGGTATTTAGCGCTGCACTCCTAGAAAATGGAAAAAATGTCACAAAAAATTAAACCGATGATGAAACGAAACGCAAAAGAGAAAACTTGGATGATTGTTTTAATAGAAGTAAAATTAAAAAACGGTCACCAAGCAAAGCAGGCAACGAAAACAAGGAAGACATGGAAAATGTTATGATTACAATAATGAAAGAGCTAATGAATAAAAACGATGAAATGCTTCAGGAAATAAAACAAATAAGGAAAGAATAACAACAAACCAATAAAGAGTTAATGGGTGTAAAAGCAGAGAAACAAAAACTAAAAAAAGAAGTAAAACAGCTAGATTAATGAATGGAGCAACTGGAGAAATTTAGCAAAAAGAAAAGCTTGATCGTAACTGGGTTGAAAGTAGAAACAAATGATTATAAGAAATTAAAAGAAGAAATGGAAAATTTCAGAGCCCAAGAGTTGCAAATACAAATAAAACTAAGAAGTGCAAAAAAATAGGAGAAACAGTATGCGCAATAGAAACAGAAGCCCTCACGGATAAAATGGAAATCCTAAACAAGAAACGTAAACTAAAACAGCATAAAGATCGTATCTATATAAACAACGATTGGACATCGAAAGAAAAAGAAATACAAAAGGAAATAACTAAAATAGCAAAGGACGAAAGAAGCAAAGGTAAGCAAACGAAAATCGGCTACAAGAAATTAATAGTGAATGGCAAAATCTAGATATGGGACGAAGAGAGAGAACAGCTGATAGAAAATTCAAGAAACTAATAAACGAAGAACAGCGGCTGAAATATGATATTGACATGGCAAAAAAAGACTCGGAAATGCAAACGGTTAACGAAAACAAAATAACGCACACAAAATAAAGAAATAATCTTAATAAGAAGAAAAGAACAAAACCCATTAGAATGGGCTCTTGGAATATTAGAACCATGCTGGCAGCAGGTAAGATGCAAGAAATAGCTCTTGAAATGAAAAAATACCAACTAGAAATCCTAGCCGTATAGGAAATACGATGAAAGAAAGAAGGAAAAATTGAGAAGAAAAACTTTAGCATGTATTATTCGGGAGAAAACAAACAGGGAACGAATGGTACGGCATTTATGGTGAACAAAAAAATGAGGGAAAAACTGATACAATTCAAAGCAGTTAATGAAAGGATATCTTACATAAGAAAATAAACAAGCCCACATCTCGATAGTCAATTGCTATGCACCCACCGAAGAAGCAAACCAAGAAGATAAAACAGAATTCTAAGACATCCTGGAAGAAACCTGTGAAAATATTCCGAGGAATGACATATTAATAATATTGGGTGATTTCAATGCAAAGATCGGAAAGGAGGACTACAATCGTAATGTAGCTGGCAAAGAAACCATTCATGAAACTACGAATGATAATGGAGGAGAAATCTGCAACCTAGCAGCAGCAACAAATACATATATAGTTAGTACTGGGCATAAACATAAAAAAGAAAACAAAATACCATGGATGATACCAGGAAGAATGGATGGAAACCAAATAAATCATACTCTAATTTCGAAAAAGTGTACACAAATGGTACAAGACGTAAGGTCATATAGAGGGGCAAATGGAGGCACTGACCACATATTGTTGATAGCAAAACTTAAGATGAAAATAATCAAAGCAAATAATCATAAGGAAGGAAAAAGGAGGAAATGGAATATAGCCAATCTGAAAACGCAAGAAACAAAGCAACAATATACAGAACAACTGGAACAGAAATTGGGTCAGTACAAGCACATAGAAATAGAAGGAGAATGGAAAAACATAAAGAACAGCATAATAGAGACAGCAGAACAAATAATAGGATTCCAAAAAAACAAAGAATCGAAAGAATGGTTTGATGAGGAATGTCACCAAAAAAGTCAACTGAAGCACCTCGCAAGAAACAAATGGCTACAAAGTGCCGAACAGGAACAACTGGACCAATATAGAAAAGAAAAACAAGAAGCATTGAAACTCTATGGAAGAAAGAAGAACACATGGATCTCTGAACAAATGCAAGAATTAGAAACGAATAATAAAGACAACAAGAAATTGTTCGAATAGATAAAACAACAACACAGTACCAAAAAATCTGTCACAAAAATAAACAAAAAAGATTGGGAAAAACATTTCACGGACCTATACAAAAACGACAATAAGGCATATTCAGAGGATGAGGATATAAGAGATAACAGAGATGAAGAGGAAGTAGCACCTACTTATTAAGAATTCATGGAGGTATTAAAACAACTAAAAGTAAACAAAACGCCAGGGCCAGATAAAATCAACAACGAACTGATCATCAACGGCGGAGAGGAACTCACGAAGCGAATGCACAAGTTAATGGTTACAATTTGGAAGGACGAAAGCATGCCCATAGAATGGAAAAACGGACACATCGCACCAATTTTCGCACAGAAAAAATTATAGCACCATATCAACAGGGTTTTAGAACAATAGATCAAAGGAAGATCAACAATAGATGCAATACACGTACTGACACAAACAATTGAAAAAAGCTACACATACTATTCATCGACTTCCAACAGGCCTTCAACAGCATATACAGACAACAATTATTAAAAGAAATAAAAAAAAATGGAGATACCGGCAAAATTAATAAGACTAACTAGAATGACAATAAAAGACTCAACAGCAAAAGTTAAAACAAATGAGGGCGATACAAATGACATCAAAATAGAACTTGAAGTAAGACAAGGAGACAGTCTGCCAACAACAAACGACACTATTTAATATCGCCCTAGAAGGAGTAATTAGGGACACAGGGCTGAAAAAGACAATTATTCAAAGCTCAACACAGATCATAGGATATGCAGATGAACTGGGACTGGTAGCACGAGATAAAAAAAGACTAGAAGAGGCACTTTTAACCCTGGTAAGAGAAGCAAAGACGAGAGGACTAATAATCAATCAGAATAAAACAAAATATCTTATAAGCACACGAGACAATGTAAACAGAATAGCAGAAATAAAGATAGGTGAAAATACATTCCAGAGAGTAGATTGCTTCAAATACCTGGGGGTGATGGTGGACGGCAAAAACGGAAGGACTATAGAGATAAACCACAGAATTAAAGCAGGTAATAGAGTATATTGGAAATATCACCAACTACTCAAGGACAAAAACCTGAGCAAAAAAAAACAAAATCAAAAATATACACAGCAGCAATCAGATCAGTGATAGCCTATGGAGCAGAAGTAATGTGCCTTACGAAAAAAGACGAAGAAAAGTTAAAAATAATTGAGAGAAAAATTATAAGGATACATGGCCCAGTAAAGACAGAAACAGGGGACTATTGAAAGCTGATGAACCATGAAATAATAAATATAAATAAAGGAGAAGATATAGTAAAATTCATTAAAGCACAAAGCCTCAGATGGTTTGGGCACACACAAAGAAGAGGGGTAGAAGAACTGATCAGGAAGATAATGAACTGGAAACCAGTAAAAAATAGACCAAGAGGAAGACCAAAAATTAGATGGGAAGATCAACTGCTAGACGATATATCAAAGATGGAAATTGCAAACTGGAGAGAAAAGATTCAGGACCGGAGAGAGTGGAAGAAGATAGTAGAGAGGGCAAAAAAACATCACAACCTATGAACTAAGACCTAGAGGAAAAGCGGACTAATTTACCGCGTGAAATGGATTAAAAGAGCTCATATTTGAGGGAACTATACTCTAACAAGAGTGAACGGTCCATATAATAATTCCAGGTATGTACCTGTATAAATTACCCTCCTTGAAGTTGGTGTAAAAGATATTCACCATTTATGTATTGTCTTTTGGAAGGATAACTAGAGAAAATCCAAATAAATTTTGAAAAAATGGCTGAAATCGCTGAAATTCTTGTAACAGATTCCGTAATGAGTGTACATGGGTGGTAAATGATTTTAAATTTCACTTAAAGAAAGTGCTAAAAAGTCTAAAACATTTATGGTACTGTTCTGCATCTGGTTTCCAGGCAACCTGTTATACCGACGGTTAGTTTTTTTAATATTTTGAGTAGTAACTATGTTGGTTATCAACAATTTGATGTCAAAAATGCACATTTTGCATTTTTTGTCTACCAGTAAGAAGAAAAACATTCAAAACAAAATTTAAGATAACCGCATTATAGAGCATGTAAAACAATTTAAACAAGGTTTTATAAATTTCGCTATACTTAATTGTTGCTTATAAAACTATAAATTAAGTCAATTTAACGTTAATATAACTTATGTAAAAAATACAACTTATATCTCGATATTACGTGAAATAGCTCAAAGAAATGAGTAAAAATACACGGTTTTTATGACACTCAGTGTAACTACGTAACAATTGTTTTAGTTTCTATATGGACGGAATAACAAAATTTATGCAAATCTGACCAATTTTTTCTCAATTTAATTATTTATTGACAATTTAAATGAAAAATAGCCGATTTTAAGAATTTTCGTCTATAAGTTACAATGTTTTACCAAAAAACTGAAAAAAGAACCGATTATTTTATTGAAATAGCCTTAAAATGAGTTGAAGTAAAATAGAATTGGAGCTTTGTTTATCAATAAACATTAACTATTCAAATTTATTTCTTACGTTTTAAGCTAACTACCTGAGGTACCCCTAAACCCTAAAAATGTCATCAAAACGACGATTTTGAAGCTCTTCCGACTGTATTAAAGAAGCTATTATCTATTATCGATTCAAACAAAAGTTGTGTATTTTTAATTCTAAATTTCAACTATTTAATTATAAATAAAGTGTTTCAGTTGAAAATTCAAAGTTGCTACACCCACCGCTTTCGCAGGCAGAATAAGAACCCTGCTATTGCGTAAGTATATAGATTTTGAAAAACCATTCAAAAAGCATTCCAAAGTTTTTTCGATATGCCGTCTAATTCTCGAGATATTTGACAATCGCCTTTCTGGACAGAGCCCTTAAATAATGTAAACATTCTTATTCAAGCTAGACATAAGCCGAGTGAGAGAGCTGACCGTGAAATTCATTTGCGATGTTTCCAAATTTACCGGATCTCGAGTTGTCTGCAAAATATATATTTACCATATACACAACGGATCGCGCGCGCTGCCCTCTACAGCGGATTTAGTGGAACCACTGCAATATAAAATTCACCAAAAGGGGTGCAAAATGAGGTCCAGACAAAAATCGATTTCCTTGTACCCTAACCATTGTTACATCGAGATATCACTATATACACGTGAATACAAGGTGAGATCCAAAATCGGATCTCGCCTTGCAAAACGGATCTCATCTTGTATAGCTTATGATACAAACGGATCTCGCCTTGATATGAAGACATATATATATATATATATATATATATATATATATATATATATATATATATATATATATATATATATATATATAGAGGTTGATATTACCTTGAAACACGTCGTGTAGAATGTCGGTGGTGGTCAAAGTGTAATAATATATATATATATATATATATATATATATATATATATATATATATATATAGTTTTTTTTATATATATATATATATATATATATATATACAGGGTGGTTCATCTTATTCGCCTCGGTCTCTGTACGGAAAACCACTTGATATTTAAAAAAAATTTCTTCACAGAAATATACAGGGCCTTTAATACTACAACCTAAAAATAATATGAATTATACAGGGTGTTCCAAAAAACAGTGGTATATCAAAGTTATATTTTTTCTTATGGAATGCCCTATATCTGATGACATTATTGAATTGACCTTAAAAAATAAGCTATACTTTCATAAGGGTTCCCTATACCTAAATACAGGGTGTTTTGATTTATTTCGATTCTTATAAAAATGTAAGGTTTTAGAAAAAAATAAATATCTACGAATCTAAGAAGCAGTAACAAATTCTTTCTTGGATCTTAATAAAATACTATTTAGGATACTTAAACAGATGCTTATTGCAACAAAATTTCTTACAGGGTGGTCAAAATATGAGATTGTTCTATTAACAAATTCAAGCTGTAATAACTTACTTATTTTAAATAGAACACCCTGTATCTTACTAGTCTATTGCGTAGAAAATTTACTTAGCTTTCAATTTGTACTAGGGTTTCCTATACCTATCTTTTTACAGGGCGGTCAAAATATTAGATTGTTCTATTAACAAATTCAAGCTGTAATAACTTACTTATTTTAAATGGAACACCCTGTATCTTACTAGTCTATCGAGTATAAAATTTACTTAGCTTTCAATTCTTATTAGGGTTTCCTATACCTATCTCCCTTCATTTTTTAAATATTTAAAGATTTCCTAATTTGTAAGCTTTAGAAATTAAAATTACATAAGTACTTATGTGGTGTTTATGTACAACACATCACTAACACCGGCAATATACTTAGACAAGATACTGTCATTAATGAAATTTTCAGTGTTATCATGTAGTCACACAGAGTGTTCTATTATTTTAGTTGATTTTGGCCTACATGTGAAATTGAATAATACGTTTATTTTAAACTGCATACCCTATATTTACTATATTAGATGCCGTATTCTGGAAGATATTTAAATTATATTTCATTCCGTATAAGAATTTTCCATATCTTAACCCAACGGTTATGAAGTAAATTTAAGAACGCCACTTTTTGTTTTAATCTTTAAATCGCAATTACAAACAATTAAATGCAATGGCTACTTTGACTAAAACGAGCCTATTGTACAAAAATATGTAAAAATGGGTATTTACAGAATAACATGGGAATTTATATCTACAGAGTAACATGTGTATTGAGAATGTTAACATGGAATTGAAGAGATTTTAAATATCTTCCATTATAAAGAATAGAATATCGAGTATGTCATTTAAAATAAGAACACTCTGTGTGATTAAATGATAAAAATGTGAATTTTATTAATGAAACTATCTTGACTAAGATATTTAAGTATATTGCTGGTGTTGGTGATGTGTTGTACATAACCACGACATAGGTACTTAATTCTAATTTTTAAAGCTTACAAGTTAGGAAATCTTTAAATATTTAAAAAATGAAGAGAGATAGGTATAGGAAACCCTAATAAGAATTGAAAGCTAAGTAAATTTTCTACTCGATAGACTAGTAAGATACAGGGTGTTCCATTTAAAATAAGTAAGTTATTACAGCTTGAATTTGTTAATAGAACAATCTAATATTTTGACCACCCTGTAAAAAGATAGGTATAGGAAACCCTAGTACAAATTGAAAGCTAAGTAAATTTTCTACGCGATAGACTAGTAAGATACAGGGTGTTCCATTTAAAATAAGTAAGTTATTACAGCTTGAATTTGTTAATAGAACAATCTCATATTTTGACCACCCTGTAAGAAATTTTGTTGCAACAAGCATCTGTTTAAGTATGCTAAATAGTATATTATTAAGATCCAAGAAAGAATTTCTTACTGCTTCGTAGATTCGTAGATATTTATTTTTTTCTAAAACCTTACATTTTTATAAGAATCGAAATAAATCAAAACACCCTGTATTTAGGTATAGGGAACCCTTATGAAAGTATAGCTTATTTTTTAAGGTCAATTCAATAATGTCATCAGATATAGAGCATTCCATAAGAAAAAATATAACTTTGATATACCACTCTTTTTTGGAACACCCTGTATAATTCACATTATTTTTAGGTTGTAGTATTAAAGGCCCTGTGTGTATATTTCTGTGAAGAAATTTTTTTAAAATATCAAGTGGTTTTCTGTACAAAGACCGAGGCGAATAAGATGAACCACCCTGTATATATATATATATATATATATATATATATATATATATATATATATATATATATATATATATATAAACAATATATCAAGTGAGTGAGAAGAAGTCTCACTGTAATTGAGGTTATCAGTCAAGGAGAAATAAAAAATGAAAAAACTATTTCAATCTTTTAATAGAAGACGTTTCGTGCAGTCTTCCTGCACTTCATCAGTTCTACTGATTGTGAAGTTACATATAAGATGTACAAAACAATGTCATCACAATGGGTTGTGTTGTTAAAAACTTAATAGCCAAAAAATACATAAAATTTCTTAAGCTAAAAGTACATAAACGCAAAAAATGTCACAAAGGTCCTTAGTGGTTAAAATCCTAAGGTTATTGAACAGTTACATAAAATTTTTGTTTTGAAACATGAGGCCAGGAGAAGAAATATTCTGTTAGAGTCAAAAGAATTATTTTAAATCCATTTCTTATTCTAACCAAAAAAAGCGCACAAAAAACCTAAGCAAAAAACCAACTGTTCGGTGTCTGTCATTAAATGGATTTAAAAAAAGGGGGATGTGAAAATCTTAACCAAATTAATGTAAATTATTGTAAACCTAGATTTTCATCCAAAAACCTCCCTGTGACACACAAAAGATAAACAGAAATAAAGATATACGATCGCCGTGACAACGGCAGCAATGTATAGTGTCACAAAAAAGCTTTCAAACGAAAACCCGGTTTACAGGTTGACGATGCACCCTGAATTATATCAATTTCTCTTTAATCGAAAAAATGCCATAGATTTATTGGTTGTTAATAATAAATTTGAAATCCAGGAACCTAGAAATAGGTGTGGATTAGTTAAAAATTAATTACAAAAGACTGATTTACTTGCCTCATGATTGTTGGAAAAAGTCACTAAAGCTGGAGTGTTAAGCCATGTTATCAGACAGGAGCTGGGTGGAAATGAGATTTAAAACTTTTATGTTGCTACCAAGCATTGGTGGTTTGTAGGTTGGAAACTTTTTGGATGAAGCTAAAAACAATTGAAATTAGGCCATGTGTTGATCGGATTTGTGTGGAAAATAAATTTGAAATTTAACAACTGAATGAATTTAAGGATTGTTTATAAGCAAGGAGGGATGTATGATGCTAAGATTGTCAATATCAGTACGTTTGTTCATAGAGTTTTGTTCCCTTAGAATGTGGGCCATTTCTTGGAAAGATCTTTTATAGAAATTAGGTTCTGTGACTAAGGTTTTGATGTTATCAAAATCAATCTGATGATTAAGTGTGATGGAATGTGTGCTGAGGGCACAAGAATGCTTGTTGCATCTGATATCGCTTCTGTGTGAAACTACCCTTCCTTTAAGGGTTCTTTTTGTTTGTCCAACATATTTCAAATGACAGTCTTTGCATGGAATGTTATAAACTACGTTAGATTTCTCCCAAATATCTACTGGTGTTTTAGTACAAGAAAAAAGATTTCTGACTGTTTTACAATTCTTGATGCCTATTTTGGCGGATAACGGTTTGAACAATTTCATAAGTTTATCAGTTAAATGTGGGAAATAAGGTAAGGAACAGTATCTCTGAGGGGTCCCAGATGTGGAAACCTCTTCTCTTTGAATTCCAATATTTATTTGTGAGGAATCGTGAATTCCTCCCAAATTGGAATGGTTCTGGTCAAGTAGTACTCGAGAAGTTGAAAATAAATATCTATTAATAAGAGAAGTTGGATAAGAATTCTCACTTAAAATGGTCTTAAGTAATTGACTGGATTCACTTCTGTAAAGAGGATGCGACAACCTATGTGTCCTTATAGCTAATCCCTGTACGAGGTTGTGTTTGAATCTTTTAGGATGAAAGGAAAAATAATTTAGGAAGCGATTGCTAGCAACGCTCTTTCTGAACCATTTGGTTCTTAGGATGTTGTCAACCCCTCGTACAACTAACATGTCAAGGAAAGGGATGGTGTTATTTTCCTCCATCTCACATGTAAATTGTAAGTGGGGATTGTATTCATTAAAAGTGGAAAGAATGTTCATAATTTGATCAGTGGGTACAGCTAGGATCAAGTCGTCCACATATCTCTTAACAAAAGGAATGTTACAATTTAAATGCCTGAGTCTGTCTGCGATCAAGTCATCCAAGACAAAACCAACCAATAGAGGAGAAATAGAAGATCCCATTGGGGTACCAAAAATTTGTAGGTAGAACTTGTCATTGTAGACAAAGTAGTTTGTATCAAAAACCAATTTAAGAAGCTCCACAAAAGTTTCCCATCCAAAAGGACAATGGATTTGGATCTGATGCCAATGATTATGCAAGGAAGAAATAACTACAGGTAAGGGTAGGTTGGTGAAAAGGGACACGACGTCAAAACTTACTACTTGAAACCCTATAGGTAGTTGGAAGTTATTGATAAATTCACTGAATTTAAATGAGTCTGAGATGTTGAATTCATTATTATGATCATATGCTGTTGAAAGTATGTTGGACATAAATTTTGCAATATTACAATTGGGAGAATTAATTGATGACACTATGGGGCGCATGAATAGTTGGGGTTTGTGGATTTTTGGCAAACAGTAAAATCTAGGAGCGATACCATTATAATTGTTGAGGGCTTTGGCTACAACTTCTGTAATAATATTAGATCTTTTCAAATCAGAAATATGTTGTTGATTTTAGAGGTAAAAGTGGTGGTAGGGTTTCTTGGTAATGATCGATAATATTGATCATCATTTAGGAGTGATTGGCTTAACTCCATATACTGATCTCTGTACATAAGTACTGTGGTATTACCCTTGTCACTTAAAAGAACTAATAATTCAGGATGATCTTTTAAAAAAGTTTTAGCTTCAAAGTAAGCCCGATCTATTTCTGACTGTGATTTTTTTGGTGCATTAGTATAGTTTTGTATGATATTATTAGCTGATGATCTTAATTGAGTGAGATCTGTGGGATTAGAATCTGACAAAATATTTTCGACATCTGAAAACAGGTTGCAAATTGAGTAATCCTTGAGGGTTGGAGATAATCCAAATTTTGGACCAAGAGCTTACAATTTCGAAACATTGGGCGGAAGATCAATATCAGTAAGGTTTTTTAACCATTTCTGTTGAAATTTAATTTTAGAAAAAGGAGTGATACCTAGATTAGAAAGCTTATTTTGAAGTTCCTTAAGTGACTTGTTAAAAGTAAAATTAAATTGATTGTGAAGTCTATGATCAAAGTTATTGATAATATAAGAGGGAAATGAGTTCCTGAGAAGTGAAGTAAGAGAATGAATCTGTTGGGTGATGGTTTTAATGTCATGATGAACTGAGTGAATTGAAATATTAAGAAGTCGAACCCTCACCTGAGTTTCAAAATTGTCTACTCTGCGTGTAACAGAACCCCTGGTTGCTCTGAAGGTGGTGCTAACTACTCTATCTATTTGGTTTTGAATAAAGGTAGGTGTTTGTTTCCTCCTCCGGCATTCTAACAAGAAAACTCTTCTAGCCTCAAGTTTCGCTAATTTATGACATAATTTGGACCACTGTTTCAAAGATCTGACATTGTTATCTCCATATTCCAATCTGATGATGTGGAAAAAACCTCCTAAAAAAGACATAGCAAGGAGTACGACTGTTTAATATTAACAATATATCAAGTGAGTGAGAAGAAGTCTCACTGTAATTGACGTTATCAGTCAAGGAGAAATAAAAAATGAAAAAACTATTTCAATCTTTTAATAGAAGACGTTTCGTGCAGTCTTCCTGCACTTCATCAGTTCTACTGATTGTGAAGTTACATATAAGATGTACACAACAATGTCATTACAATGGGTTGTGTTGTTAAAAAATTAATAGCTAAAAAATACATAAAATTTCTTAAGCTAAAAACACATAAACGCAAAAAATGTCACAAAGGTCCTTAGTGGTTAAAATCCTAAGGTTATTGAACAGTTACATAAAATTTTGTTTTGAAACATGAGGCCAGGAGAAGAAATATTCTGTTAGAGTCAAAAGAATTATTTTAAATCCATTTCTTATTCTAACCAAAAAAAGCGCACAAAAAACCTAAGCAAAAAACCAACTGAAAACCAAGAATTGTAAAACAGTCAGAAATCTTTTTTCTTGTACTAAAACACCAGTAGATATTTGGGAGAAATCTAACGTAGTTTATAACATTCCATGCAAAGACTGTCATTTGAAATATGTTGGGCAAACAAAAAGAACCCTTAAAGGAAGGGTAGTTTCACACAGAAGCGATATCAGATGCAACAAGCATTCTTGTGCCCTCAGCACACATTCCATCACACTTAATCATCAGATTGATTTTGATAACATCAAAACCTTAGTCACAGAACCTAATTTCTATAAAAGATCTTTCCAAGAAATGGCCCACATTCTAAGGGAACAAAACTCTATGAACAAACGTACTGATATTGACAATCTTAGCATCATATATCACTCCTTGCTTATAAACAATCCTTAAATTCATTCAGTTGTTAAATTTCAAATTTATTTTCCACACAAATCCGATCAACACATGGCCTAATTTCAATTGTTTTTAGCTTCATCCAAAAAGTTTCCAACCTACAAACCACCAATGCTTGGTAGCAACATAAAAGTTTTAAATCTCATTTCCACCCAGCTCCTGTCTGATAACATGGCTTAACACTCCAGCTTTAGTGACTTTTTCCAACAATCATGAGGCAAGTAAATCAGTCTTTTGTAATTAATTTTTAACTAATCCACACCTATTTCTAGGTTCCTGGATTTCAAATTTATTATTAACAACCAATAAATCTATGGCATTTTTTCGATTAAAGAGAAATTGATATAATTCAGGGTGCATCGTCAACCTGTAAACCGGGTTTTCGTTTGAAAGCTTTTTTGTGACACTATACATTGCTGCCGTTGTCACGGCGATCGTATATCTTTATTTCTGTTTATCTTTTGTGTGTCACAGGGAGGTTTTTGGATGAAAATCTAGGTTTACAATAATTTACATTAATTTGGTTAAGATTTTCACATCCCCCTTTTTTTTTAAATCCATTTAATGACAGACACCGAACAGTTGGTTTTTTGCTTAGGTTTTTTGTGCGCTTTTTTTGGTTAGAATAAGAAATGGATTTAAAATAATTCTTTTGACTCTAACAGAATATTTCTTCTCCTGGCCTTATGTTTCAAAACAAAATTTTATGTAACTGTTCAATAACCTTAGGATTTTAACCACTAAGGACCTTTGTGACATTTTTTGCGTTTATGTATTTTTAGCTTAAGAAATTTTATGTATTTTTTAGCTATTAAGTTTTTAACAACACAACCCATTGTGATGACATTGTTGTGTACATCTTATATGTAACTTCACAATCAGTAGAACTGATGAAGTGCAGGAAGACTGCACGAAACGTCTTCTATTAAAAGATTGAAATAGTTTTTTCATTTTTTATTTCTCCTTGACTGATAACCTCAATTACAGTGAGACTTCTTCTCACTCACTTGATATATTATGTATATATATATATATATATATATATATATATATATATATATATATATATATATATATATATATATATGAAAGAAACGGCGATTGCATTTTATTACACTTTGACCTCCACCGACATTCTACACGACGTGTTTCAAGGTAATATCAACCTCTCGTCAGGAATGTCTAGGCAATGTCTGCAATCGCCGTTTCTTTCATATTACCACGGTTTCTCCGTATTGACGAATGCGTAGCGAATAACGTGGCTTTGTAGACAAGTCTGTGATACAAAGAGGTATCTTTTGTCGTTTCATCGTCTTTATCAAGACTTTGAATTCACATGGTCACGGCCGCTACGGAAAAGGTTTCTTCTGTACACCAGAGAAATCTTTTCGTTTTATTTCATATAGATGTCGTACCTTTTTTTTTTGGGGTGAGAATCTTCAAAAGACCGTCTGGGAAGGTGTCCCAGGTGTGTCGGATTCACTCCGGCACGCTTCACCACGTGCCGAGGCCGCCTACCGACTAAACTCACCCCCTCTTTCTCCAGCCGACGAGTCTGGAACCGCACTTAGCGTGCATGTCTGACCCGCTGACCTTACTCTTAACTCCCCTCCGGCACTCTCCGCGTGCATTCCACGGGTTGGGCGGCAATCCAGCCGTCCCCACCCGCACGAGCATTTCACCAGACCGGTCGGTGAAGCGACCGTCCGGCGCAACCCATGCGCGGGTGAGACGACCGGGGTGCCCCCCCCCCCCACGATGGAACTAGCAAAACAGAACCAGTTGGTAATTACGAGTAACGCCAATCATTCCTACTCTCATCAATTCATACACACTCTCGTATCCACTTAGTTTTAGTTAAGAAAAAGAAAAGAAAGAAAAAAAAGGAAAAAAGGGGCAGTTGGCAAGATTGGATGTAAAAAGTCCTCCCCCGCCAACTACACCAAGACGTAGCGAACAAAGTATTTACAAAAGAAACACGAATATAACATAACGGAGACAATACACAAAGCACATGGTCTCCTACTGATTATGTCCTAAGAATGCACCACATTTAATACATAAAATTTGTGTAAAAAAAAACGATAGACTTGGAAAATAAAATTAAATAAATAAGTACGCGATAAATTATAAAAATAAATAAAAATAATTTAAATTAAAATAAAATAAAAAATAAAATAAAATAAAAATAAAAAGGCAGTCAGCGTGGTTTGGGTGTAAAAGGTCCTCCCCTCGCTGACTGCCTACCACAGCCGAAACATAAATAAATAAAATAAATAAATAAATCAGAGACGGTCATCCCGCTTGCAGCCGCCTCTCCTTTTCCTCCTTATGCTTTATTGTATTTGTGACAAAAGCAATGATCAGATCGAAGTCTCGCTTGCTGTCGATAGCTCTGTCGATTAGCTCGCGAGGTTCGCCCAGAGGAGCTCCCAGACCCAGCTGCAGCTCGGTACGCCCCGCGTGGTATGCGGGGCATACGAACACGACATGCCGCGCGTCATCCACAACCCCACACTCGGGACATAGATCGTCCTCGGATCGTCCAATACGGTGAGTATATTTCCTGAACGATCCATGCTCCGTCAAGAACTGTGTGAAATAGTAATTGACGCGCCGATGCCGACACCCGTACCACCTCACTACATCCGGAATCAGGGATCTCGTCCAGGCCGCCTTTCCGACTTCGGCTGCCCATTCCCTCTGCCACATCTCTAGACTTCTGACTCTTTCCTGTGGTCCTGAACCTATTGCTCCGTTGCCCCTATTGTACATCCGGACCCTTTCCCCGGCCAGGATGTGCACTGGTACAGAACCAGCCACCACCTGTAAGGCAATGGTAGATACAGTTCTGTAGGCACTGCACACCCTGATCAGGGGTTTTCTTTGAGCCCTAAGAAGCATGTCCTTATACTTCTTCATCCGGAGGACCTCATACCACACTGGGGCCCCGTATAATAGAATGGGTATTATAGATTGTAGCATAAATGCCCTCTTTTGAGATCCGGGCCCCCCGATATTTGGCATTAGCTTATTTAGTGTTGAGGTCCTCCCCTCCGCCTTCCGACATGCTTCTTGTATGTGTTGCCCGAAGCTAAATCTATTGTCAAAGGTAATTCCTAGGTACCTGACTGTCCTTTGGGGTCTTATTTCGGAGCCTTGATATTCGAATACTATGTCTTCTCTTTTTCTTGGTCCCCTCAAGATAATTATTTCTGTCTTCTCTACTGCTAATTTTAAATCATTTTTCTCAATCCACGCCGCGGTCGTCCTGATTGCTCTATTTACTCTATCTTTTATACCCCAGTTCATATCATCTTCGACCAGTAAGGCTAGATCGTCCGCGTATGCAATCGCTCTCACTCCTCTGTTCTTGTGAATTTCTAGTACCCCGTTGTATAATATATTCCAAAGTAAGGGTCCCAGGACTGACCCTTGAGGTACTCCCGCGGTCATTTCTTTCTTTTTCTTCTTCGATATGCATACGGATCTTTCGGATAAGTAGTCCTTTATTATGTTGGACATGTATTCTGGAGCCCCAAATTCGACGATTCGGTCTATTATGAGGCCTCAATTTGCTGAGTTGAAAGCATTTTTTATGTCCAACAAAACAAGGACCACCCATCTTTTCTTACTTGCCTTAGCCGCGTCCCTTATCCAGGTTGCGGCATCGACAGTCGATCTACCTTTTCTAAACCCGTATTGTTGATTTGACAGAACTGTCTCATCTTCCAAAATGCCTTCCAGTCTCCTCTTGATAAGTCTCTCATAAAACTTACCAAGGCAGTCCAGGAGGCATACTGGCCGATAAGAAGTTGGTGAATCTGGGGGTTTCCCATGCTTTAGGAGTAGAACCAAGTTCGCTTCCTTTAAGTCCCTGGGAAACTCTTGCCTGTGCAGTAGATCATTACATATTCTTCTGATCAAACATGGTTTCTCTGTCGCTATAATCTTTATCGCCTCTGGTGGCAGCCCGTTAAGGCCGGGAGCTTTCCCTGTCTTCATTTCCTGACCAGCGGTTTTTATTTCTTCTTCTGTGAACTCCTCGACCATGGTTGGAAATATCTTGGTGAAATTTTGAATTTCCTTGGTGGGGAAGAGGAGTTCAGCTGATTTCATCCGCTGGTCTTCATCCAGTCTATATGGGGCGAGTATCTTCAACGCCTTCATTGTGATCTTATACGCATCGCCCCATATATCTTCATCTAGTGCTTTTATAAGGGTCTGCCACTTTTCTTTTTTCTCTTGTTTTATTTTCTTATTCAGTGTTCTCTTCAAATCTTTGTATATTTCTTTGAGCTCGAGGTTGCCCTGGCTTCTGATGTAATTCCTTCGAGCTCTCAGGCATCTCTCCCGGAGACCTTCTATCTCATCCGTCCACCAGTAGGGGGATTTTTTATTATTTTTCTTCTTCACGGTGGCCAAACTTGCCGCGTTTTGGAGAGCTCTTCTCAGTTGGCCAAAGTCAGGAATCTCTTCTTCGTTTATTTTCCTGACCTCCGATAGGTACTTGTTTTTATTAAAGTATGATTCTGTATGACCTATCGGCCGCTTTATTCCCCCTTTTGTTTTTACTTCATACTGTATGTAGCGGTGGTAGGTAAATAATTGATTGTCGAGGACATCCCACCCCTGTACTTTCCTGGATAGCCCTTCGCTTGCGAAAGTAACGTCGATGTGTGATTGGCTGACCCCCCTTATGAATGTTGGTTTATCATTATTTAGTACTTGGAGGCCAGCCTGGGCTATCCATTCGTTCCAGAGTTCCCCCTTTTTGTCGTTTATAGGGGAACCCCATAATCTTGATTTCGCGTTGATATCCCCGGCGATCAATATATGTTTTTCATTTATGGCGGCACTCATTATTTCGTCAACGATAGCTTCGTATCTAATCATAGGGATGTTCGGAGATACATATCATGCCAGGAGGCTGAAATCGCTCAGCTTAATGAGGATATGATTTCCTCCCCTGACAATGCCCTGCACTCCCACATCCCTATTTCTAATGAGTACCGCCACGTTCTTTCCATTATCTTGGACCCATCCACCGCCTGTCGTGATCTTAATATTTGGTTCGGGGACGATGAGCAGGTCCGTTTCTAGCTTGCAGGCTTTTGCGTGGACAAGATCGTGCGCTCGGCGCGCTCTGCCCACGTTAACCTGCAATATCCTCATACCAGGTTGATCCTTGGGGTACAATTAGGTTCAGTTCCCTTAGGTCGTGTCTGCAGCGGATTCGCGTCTATCTGATATGTTAAAATTCCTACAAACTAAGATAAATAAATAAAGAAATAAATAAGTATATATAAAATAGATAAAATTAATAAAAATAGAATTATTTAATAAATAAAATATATAAGTAGAGAGATAAAATGAATAAGACAAAATAAATAAAATATATAGAATAAATAAATAGAATGTATAAATAAAATTTTTATAAATAAAATACTTTGGTGCTTGATTTCTGGTGTAAATTATTTTCCATGAAACTCCTTGAGAACCGGCCTCCTGTTTTACCGGTGGGCTGTATAGGGGCCCACTCACGTTCTCCAGGAGGCCACCTCTCATCATTTCACTGTTATTTTTATTCTTATACACTTTCTTGGGGTTCCCTTTCCCCTCCCCTGCCGTACACCCACGCACGGTAGGCTGGGCATTGCATCCGGTCCATCCGGTGCCCCTCCTCCTTGCAAGTAAGACAGTACGCAGTGTTGTTACACTGTACCGCTGTATGTCCTGTCTTTAAGTAGTTGTAGCAACAAGCTACCCTGCTCTCACCCTTACAGTCATAGGTGCTATGTCCGTAGTGTAAGCACTTATAGCACCTCGTGGGGGTGTACCTCTCTGAGATGGGGCACCACACCCAGCCTATCACGATTGTATTATATTTTCTGAGTTCTTCAGCATTTGTGGGGCACACGGCTATGGTGGCGCTCTGCTCCCCATTTCGGTTGGTTCTGAGAATCTTTATATCCACTTCATCTTTCGGAATCCCTGTGTATGCATTTATAGCGTTTTGTAACTTCTCCTCTGTGACCCCGGGATCCATGCCGGTTATGGTAAAGTGGTTTTCTTTCCGTCCAACAGCCATGTTTAAGCCGGACATCCTCGTGTCCATTTCTTTCCTTAATTTGTCGGCAGCTCCTTTCCCCTTAAATTTTACGAGGATGTCCCCGCCTTCCGTTTTCTTTAATCTATCTACTTTCACCCCTATCTTCCCGATGTTTATCTTTTCGTTCATTCCTTTTAGAACATCGGTATACTTCTTCCCCCCTGTTTTAATCAGGAGGGCTTCTTCCTGTTCATGCCTGGCTCCCTTGTCCATTTCTTTTCCTCGAATAACTAATTCCCATATTATATTTTCCCCTCTACCCACGAATTCCAAAGCTTTCCGCACCTCTTCTTTATTGATCTCATTATTTATTATCACTCGTATTGTCTGCGGCGGCGTTTCCCTTTCCTTAATTTGCTTTATGGCCCTCTCGACCATTTCGTACATACCGTGCTTCTTTATTTTTACAACATACGTAAACCATTCCCTCCTTTCGCTTGCCATGGAACTTTTCTTGACATTCTCTATGTATTCCACGTTCTCTTCTTTACATCCCTCGATGATTTCATATACGTCTTCCCGGATGGTCCGTATGACACTTTCTACCCCTCCTTCTTTAATGTCGCTCTTTGTTACAATTAAGCATTCTTTTTTGGTTATTGTCTCTTGTAGACCCCCCTGTTCATATTTCGTTTTTTCAAATACCTTCTCCTCCCATTTCTTTTTGTATATCTGGCTAAAATTATGTATGTCCCCCCCCCTTTGTTTAACGCTTTTATTATTTTCTCCGTTTCTTTTTTTGTCTTTCTTGTTCCATTTTTATTTTGCACTGTTCGCATTTCAAATGACCCTCCTCTTGCACCGTTTGATTTTGATTCTGACTCGTTTTATTTTGGATAGAGGTTATCTCTCCAATTAACTTTCTTGCTTTAGCCTTATTCTCCCCCTCTATAGGTCCTTTACCATTTAGGATCTCCAATACCTCTTTCAATTTTCTTTGGACTCTTTCGTTTTCCGTCTCCTCTGAGTATTTTTTGCTTTCTTCTCTCTTTTCTCGTTTAAATTTTTCGTTCATTTCTAGGCTATCGCCTTTCCTTTTTTTGTTTTGCTGTATTTCTTCCCTGTCCGCTTCGTCGAACAGGAAAGCTGTTAGGACGCTCTCTTCTATATCTTGACAGTATGACTCACCTTGCTCTTCTTCTCTCCGTTCTACTTCTTTATCCCCCACTTCCACAATTTCCACTGAGGGGTCTTCCTCCATTTTGTCTCCTTCTTTTTCCTCTTCTTTGTTAATTTCCTTTAACATGTCATCCCGTACTAGAGTCGAGTGCTTTGGAGGACCCGACCTATTCATCTTTGGCTGCTTTTCGTGCCATTCTAACATTTCCTTTTCGAATTTTCGTTGTTCTTCCTCTTCTGTTCTGCCGTCTTGCGGCCGCTCTTCCCCATTCTCATTTGTTTTCCCGTCTTCCTTATTCTTTTGCCTATAGTCGTCGTCGTTATTCCCTGTACCTTTGTTTGTATTTGTTTGATCCATGTGATTCCCACGAGTGGGGACGTACTACACGTCCGGCGCGGCAGTGCGCCCTTACCGCGCTAAGGCTAGGTTACTTCGGGAGGTCGCCAGGTATCCCGAAGGGATCGTTTGTTATGCTCTAACCCTCGCATCTTTCATACCTTTGGCACGATGCCTTCCACCGTGATAGTGGGGATTATTTTTTTGAGGTTTACTCCTCTAGGCTTTTTTATCACGGTTGCCTCCGGACGCAGTGGCAGTCTGTATTCGCAGGCTACCTGGAGTTTCCGCATAACTGCTGCCTTCCCTATTATGCGGGATTTGGAAAGGATGTGTGGTGGGAAGGGTACTTTGGTGGGGTAAGACATGGCGGCTATTCGCAGTGGGTATGTCGAAAAAGTTTTTCGAAATAGAGATTTGTGATCGGAGTCCGATGGTAGAGCCCCCGCATGGTGCGTGAGGCTCGCCCATCGACCCCCCGACCACAATGCCAGAGTGGGCGAGATTAACTTTAGGTGCTTGAGTAGTCGTAGGGAAGTTGAAGTGTGAAATACAACTGCTGAAGGCGAAAGCGCCGCAACTACTCGCCTCAGTTGCGACGCCTTTTAGCGTCCAGCGGCGGTGTCCGGCGGCCACCCGGTGCACAGTCGCTGGACGCTGGGACTGTTCTTGGTTTCATCGGTCGTGCTCCCCTCACAATTTTAGGGACCATTACCGGTTATTCGGCCCTCCCACCGTCGTCGAGGTATAATTACAGCCCCAGGGAGAGATAGATGTCGTACCTAGTGTACTGAAGTCTGGTTGTTTTATTATCACCAGGAAGGCCCCATGCATTTTATTCCGCTTCGACTGTCCACCTAGACATTCCTGACGAGAGGTTGATATTACCTTGAAACACGTCGTGTAGAATGTCGGTGGTGGTCGAAGTGTAATAAAATGCAATCGCCGTTTCTTTCATATTACCACGGTTTCTCCGTATTGACGAATGCGTAGCAATAACGTGGCTTTGTAGACAAATCTGTGATACAAAGAGGTATCTTTTGTCGTTTCATCGTCTTTATCAAGACTTTGATTTCACATGGTCACGGCCGCTACGGAAAAGGTTTCTTCTGTACACCAGAGAAATCTTTTCGTTTTATTTCATATATAATATATATATATATATATATATATATATATATATATATATATATATATATATATATATATATATATATATATATATAACAAACAAGGCTGAAATATTGGGGTAGCAGCAATCTCAAAGAAAACTCTTTATAATAGTTCCAAGCTTTCGAAAATGTTTATTTTCATCATCAGGGAAAATTATTTGAGGATGTTGAGTTGAGGATCAAATCAAATACAAATTTTCAAAAATGCCATTTGACATACATCATTTTTTAAAATATTTTACCATTTTTCAATTTATACTCGATTTTTAGAACAATTTTTTATATATAGTTTTTAATTTTAATTTTTATATACGATTTGTACCAGGACAAAATTTCGTTTTATATGTCAGTGTTTAACAACTAGGCTCAACATCCTCAAATAATTTTCCCTGATGATAAAAATAAACATTTTCGAAAGCTTGGAACTATTATAAAGAGTTTTCTTTGAGATTGCTGCTACCCCAATATTTCAGCCTTGTTTCCTAACTGTTCAGCAAATATTATATACCTGTTATATATATATATATATATATATATATATATATATATATATATATATATATATATATAAATCAAATAGATGAAATAGAGAATGTGGAAAAATCCCCTTACGAACAATTCACACATCCACCATTTCGGGCTGGGAAAAATTTTTCGAATAGAATCAAAGATCCAAACACCAGTTCTTAGAAATGTGTTTCGCCCTCTTCAACCTCTCTGGGCTCGTCGGTAAAGACAAGAGGTTGAATATCTTTAGACACATTCTAATCAAAAAACAACATTCGAGACCTAGACATAGAAGGTGCGTAAGTCTACGGCAAATCCGACAATGACAGTCTCAAGTTTTAATTCCCTAATTACTTAAAGTAAGTAAAATATATGTTTAAAAACATAAGATGTAGATCTTTGAAACACACTCAGTGAACCAAAGATCCAAGGTTATTGGTTTAACGACCACTCGTACGAAATCAAATAGATGAAATAGAGAATGTGGAAAAATCCCCTTACTAACAATTCACACATCCACCATTTCGGGCTGGGAAAAATTTTTCGAATAGAATCAAAGATCCAAACACCAGTTCTTAGAAATGTGTTTCGCCCTCTTCAACCTCTCTGGGCTCGTCGGTAAAGACAAGAGGTTGAATATCTTTAGACACATTCTAATCAAAAAACAACATTCGAGACCTAGACATAGAAGGTGCGTAAGTCTACGGCAAATCCGACAATGACAGTCTCAAGTTTTAATTCCCTAATTACTTAAAGTAAGTAAAATATATGTTTAAAAACATAAGATGTAGATCTTTGAAACACACTCAGTGAACCAAAGATCCAAGGTTATTGGTTTAACGACCACTCGTACGAAATCAAATAGATGAAATAGAGAATGTGGAAAAATCCCCTTACGAACAATTCACACATCCACCATTTCGGGCTGGGAAAAATTTTTCGAATAGAATCAAAGATCCAAACACCAGTTCTTAGAAATGTGTTTCGCCCTCTTCAACCTCTCTGGGCTCGTCGGTAAAGACAAGAGGTTGAATATCTTTAGACACATTCTAATCAAAAAACAACATTCGAGACCTAGACATAGAAGGTGCGTAAGTCTACGGCAAATCCGACAATGACAGTCTCAAGTTTTAATTCCCTAATTACTTAAAGTAAGTAAAATATATGTTTAAAAACATAAGATGTAGATCTTTGAAACACACTCAGTGAACCAAAGATCCAAGGTTATTGGTTTAACGACCACTCGTACGAAATCAAATAGATGAAATAGAGAATGTGGAAAAATCCCCTTACTAACAATTCACACATCCACCATTTCGGGCTGGGAAAAATTTTTCGAATAGAATCAAAGATCCAAACACCAGTTCTTAGAAATGTGTTTCGCCCTCTTCAACCTCTCTGGGCTCGTCGGTAAAGACAAGAGGTTGAATATCTTTAGACACATTCTAATCAAAAAACAACATTCGAGACCTAGACATAGAAGGTGCGTAAGTCTACGGCAAATCCGACAATGACAGTCTCAAGTTTTAATTCCCTAATTACTTAAAGTAAGTAAAATATATGTTTAAAAACATAAGATGTAGATCTTTGAAACACACTCAGTGAACCAAAGATCCAAGGTTATTGGTTTAACGACCACTCGTACGAAATCAAATAGATGAAATAGAGAATGTGGAAAAATCCCCTTACGAACAATTCACACATCCACCATTTCGGGCTGGGAAAAATTTTTCGAATAGAATCAAAGATCCAAACACCAGTTCTTAGAAATGTGTTTCGCCCTCTTCAACCTCTCTGGGCTCGTCGGTAAAGACAAGAGGTTGAATATCTTTAGACACATTCTAATCAAAAAACAACATTCGAGACCTAGACATAGAAGGTGCGTAAGTCTACGGCAAATCCGACAATGACAGTCTCAAGTTTTAATTCCCTAATTACTTAAAGTAAGTAAAATATATGTTTAAAAACATAAGATGTAGATCTTTGAAACACACTCAGTGAACCAAAGATCCAAGGTTATTGGTTTAACGACCACTCGTACGAAATCAAATAGATGAAATAGAGAATGTGGAAAAATCCCCTTACGAACAATTCACACATCCACCATTTCGGGCTGGGAAAAATTTTTCGAATAGAATCAAAGATCCAAACACCAGTTCTTAGAAATGTGTTTCGCCCTCTTCAACCTCTCTGGGCTCGTCGGTAAAGACAAGAGGTTGAATATCTTTAGACACATTCTAATCAAAAAACAACATTCGAGACCTAGACATAGAAGGTGCGTAAGTCTACGGCAAATCCGACAATGACAGTCTCAAGTTTTAATTCCCTAATTACTTAAAGTAAGTAAAATATATGTTTAAAAACATAAGATGTAGATCTTTGAAACACACTCAGTGAACCAAAGATCCAAGGTTATTGGTTTAACGACCACTCGTACGAAATCAAATAGATGAAATAGAGAATGTGGAAAAATCCCCTTACGAACAATTCACACATCAACCATTTCGGGCTGGGAAAAATTTTTCGAATAGAATCAAAGATCCAAACACCAGTTCTTAGAAATGTGTTTCGCCCTCTTCAACCTCTCTGGGCTCGTCGGTAAAGACAAGAGGTTGAATATCTTTAGACACATTCTAATCAAAAAACAACATTCGAGACCTAGACATAGAAGGTGCGTAAGTCTACGGCAAATCCGACAATGACAGTCTCAAGTTTTAATTCCCTAATTACTTAAAGTAAGTAAAATATATGTTTAAAAACATAAGATGTAGATCTTTGAAACACACTCAGTGAACCAAAGATCCAAGGTTATTGGTTTAACGACCACTCGTACGAAATCAAATAGATGAAATAGAGAATGTGGAAAAATCCCCTTACGAACAATTCACACATCCACCATTTCGGGCTGGGAAAAATTTTTCGAATAGAATCAAAGATCCAAACACCAGTTCTTAGAAATGTGTTTCGCCCTCTTCAAGATTCTATTTTTTTGATCTTTGATTCTATTCGAAAAATTTTTCCCAGCCCGAAATGGTGGATGTGTGAATTGTTCGTAAGGGGATTTTTCCACATTCTCTATTTCATCTATTTGATTTCGTACGAGTGGTCGTTAAACCAATAACCTTGGATCTTTGGTTCACTGAGTGTGTTTCAAAGATCTACATCTTATGTTTTTAAACATATATTTTACTTACTTTAAGTAATTAGGGAATTAAAACTTGAGACTGTCATTGTCGGATTTGCCGTAGACTTACGCACCTTCTATGTCTAGGTCTCGAATGTTGTTTTTTGATTAGAATGTGTCTAAAGATATTCAACCTCTTGTCTTTACCGACGAGCCCAGAGAGGTTGAAGAGGGCGAAACACATTTCTAAGAACTGGTGTTTGGATCTTTGATTCTATTCGAAAAATTTTTCCCAGCCCGAAATGGTGGATGTGTGAATTGTTCGTAAGGGGATTTTTCCACATTCTCTATTTCATCTATTTGATTTCGTACGAGTGGTCGTTAAACCAATAACCTTGGATCTTTGGTTCACTGAGTGTGTTTCAAAGATCTACATCTTATGTTTTTAAATATATATATATATATATATATATATATATATATATATGCTTTCTGTTGTTTTCCGGGTTTGACTCCGCGTTGAATAATTTGAAGTCTACTTCAAGCAACAGCGAGAAACGGAACTACCTGACTTGACAATGGCAAGTGAGATCTTGCCGAAACGTAGTCAAAATAATGGTTTTCTCAAAACCAAAATTATTCAACGCGGAGTCAAACCCGGAAAACAACAGAAAGCACATATAGCTCCCGCGGAAACTTCAAGTGTAACATATATATATATATATATATATATATATATATATATATATATATATATATATATATATATATATATATTGATGCACGTTAAGTTGTGACTTCCGGTATACAGAAGAGGCTGTCCGACTTCCACCTTTTCTACTAGGAATTATTTTTTAAAAATTGTGTATTTGGTAAAAGGGGGGCTTATAAAATGGGTCTACCTATTGAGGGGAAAGGATTTACCAAAATAAATTTTGTATATATATACGTATATACCGAAGCGTACAGCATACGTTATGGCTTCCATATATAGGGTAGTTCAAGGCGCGTTGTCACTTCCAGCGGTGTTGTCATATTTTGGAAGTCACAACGACTCGTCTGCTAGATTTACCTCCTATTTTGAGCGTAATGTGTGATCTTTTGAAACTTTTACTGTGAATACAGTTGTCTGTGTTTTAAAGTTGTCTATTTAAATTAAAATATTGATATTCTTTTGATTATACAGGTTTACAAAAAAATACATTTCGGACTATTTGACGAAACCATATGACTAGGGGGTTTTTGGGGTCGCTGGTTACGAATCCGGGGTTCGCTAACCTCTATCACGTCAGGTAAAGGTTATTTCAAGGACAAATCAAGATAAATCGACAGTCGCTCTGAAAAAGTATATTAGGAGGGTTTTGGGGTCGCTTATAACGAATCCCGGATCCGCTGACCTCTATCACGTGTAGCTGAAGGTCATTTCGAGGTCAAATCAAGATAAATCAACACAATCGCTGTGAAAAAGTATATTAGGGTGTTTTTGGGGTCCCTGATCACAAAACTTGGGCCCGTTGAGCTCAACCACGTCAGGTAAAGGCCATTTCAAGGTCAAATCAATTTTGTTAACTCCTCCTGATTTGAACTTGAAATGACCTTTACATGACGTAGTAGAGCTCAACGGACCGCAGTTTTCATGATCAGCGACCCCAAAACTCCCTATACTTTCAGAGCAATTGTGTCAATTTATGTTGATTTGACCTTAAAATGACGTTGAACTAGACGAGATAGAGGTCAGCGGACTCCGGATTCATCTTCAGCGACCCCAAGAACCCCCTAATATAGTTTTTCAGAACGACTGTCGATTTATCTTGATTTGACCTTGAAATGACCTTTACCTGACGCGATAGAGGTGAGCAGACCCCGGATTTGTGATCAGCCACTCCAAAAACTCCCTTGTCATATGGTTTCGTCAAATTGTCCGAAATTTAGTTTTTTTTGTAAACCTGTGTTATTTATGATAATATGATTGATATTTATTTTAACAAAAATACTAATATATTATTATTGCTGTAAAATGGATTTATTGGAATTAATTAAAAAAGTGTTAATAGTAAGTCATTTATTTATGAAAATTATATCAAAAATGTTAATAAATAAATTTGAACTTATAGAAAATTTTAATATTTTAGATTTTATTACAGGCACCGTCCTTTTAATTTTTGATGTACCAATAATAATATGTAATAAAAAATTAAATGGCTAAACCCTCCAGGTGGGGATTACCCGCTAAAAAGCTATCTAGATCCATCTTTTTCGAGCAGATTTTTCCCAATCTGCTACTCGATACTATTGACTATGCTTCTCCATTTCTTTCTATCCTCTTTTGTTTTTCTGCTAGTCTCTAATTCCTGCCCTATATAAATCTTCCTTTAATTCCTGTAACCATTTATTCTAGTTCCTCCGCGTCTCCTTCTAACTCCGAGTCTCCATTGTAAAATTGAGTTTATAGTTGTTGCGCTACCTGCTCTCCATATATGCCCCAACAATCCAACTCTGTGCCCAAATCTGAAAATCTGGAATAATATCTACCCGGGTCGAAACATTTTTTTTTAATATATGAAAATAGTTATTTATGAAACGGAGTGAGTGCTATACATCGCGTAAGTTCGCAAAAAGTACTTCACGCACAATTTCATACAATATTTTATCTACGATAAACAAATAAAAATACTGTAACTCTTCGTCACTGGAATTCATTTCTATTCTACAATTCTTAGAACTGTGACATATAAAAATTCTAATTTCTTTCAAACCACAAAACTGTCAAATTTTTTTTTTTGTAATTTATTGCTCATTATGTCATCACCTCTCTTGTGCTCTGCACAAGAGATCTAAAGTTAGAGCTAAGAATAAGGTTGGCTAGGTGCTACGTTTTCTCGACTCTGTTTTACGGAATGGAAGCTTGGACCTTGAATGCGGCATCAATGAAAAAACTGGAATCATTCGAGATGTGGGTATATAGAAGAATTCTAAAAATATCATGGACAGAACACGTCACAAACAAAGAGGTTCTGAGAAAGGTGAATAAAGAAATGGAAGTCTTAAATACAATTAAAACCAGAAAATTGGAATATCTCGGACATATTACACGTGGAGAGAGATACAACTTGCTCCAACTCATTATGCAGGGAAAGATTCAAGGAAAAAGAAGCATAGGGAGACGCAGAATATCGTGGTTGCGCAACCTGAGAGAATGGTACGGATGTACATCAAACGAACTTTTCAGAGCAGCCGTCTCCAAGGTCCGAATAGCTATGATGATTGCCGACCTCCTTCGCGGAGATGGCACTTGAAGAAAAAGAAGATGTCATCACCATGAAACGCGAAAGTTAAGAAAGAATATTTAATTATATGAAAGTGTGTCAAAAACAGTGAGAAAAAGTAAATCTCATTTAAAATACATTGTTACTTCATGCTTACTTTAAAGCACTGCTATCTATAATGACAGTTTTCACAAACTAAAAATTTATATATTATAATATGACATAGAGTAGATAAAAGTCATTTATTAATTATTAATTGATTATAGTCAGAAGAAAATTAGATCATGCACCCCTTGTTTTTTATAATTGTTAACATACTAAATTACATATCCAATAATTATTGTTATCCATTAAATAGATCGATGCAGATCGGCCTTATATCGGATCCTCTTCTATTAGTCCGTTCGCTGACGGTAAAATATTGCAAAACCCATAAATTTTAAAAAACCACTTAAGATTGACATGAAATTTGGCATACACATAGGTAACATATCAAAGAAGAAAATTGATATTGTGCCGATGTTTTCTTTTGCCAAGCAGACATTCCGTTAACATTTTTAGTCACAACATAATATCAATGTTAAAGTATTATTAGAGCAACGCGTTATGGTGTCACATTTCTTTTAATGACCGACACACAAAATATTTTAATGACGGATCCCACACTAGAACCAGATTTTTATTACCTACTGCTGATAAGGTAGAGTTATCAAATATCACTCGTTGTCATCTCTGTGTTAATTTGAAATAATAAAATATAAATATTGTAGTTTTGTATTCTAAAATATTTGGAAAAAATATCTATGTATTTTTTTTTTTTCATTTAGGTACACATCATTTTAAGGGATTGTCCGGAAGAGTACAGGCTCAGTATATCGGCAAATGAATTTTGTTTTAAATACCGTCCGTATAGAGGAGGTGCTCGTTGGGGATAGGCGCAAAATCTTAGTCCAGTGCTAATTAAATGCATTAATTTTTTTCGAATTCTGAGAAAACTAATAAGTATTTTTGAAAAATTTAAACGCAGAATGGAAGCTTACATTATTACCGAGGGCAGAAAGTCCCTGAAAACTTATATAATGTTTATTTTAATAACTTATATACCTAATATATGTTTATTTTAATAAAGATAATGGGATGAAAAAACAAGAGAAAAGTTAGTGTGATTTTTAATTTTGAATATTTCATTCAAAAGAAACTTTTTTTTATTCTAAGGGACTTTCGGTCCCCCGTAATAATGTTATCTTTCATTCTGGGTGTATGTTTTAAAAAATATTTATTAGTTTTCTCAGGATTCGAAAAAAATAAATGTATTTAAATAGCATTGGACAGTGATTTTGCGCCTACCCCCTTAGGAGAGAGTTTACTGTATTTTATATTATTACTAGAATTTATTACTTTAAACTTTTTATCGCTCTTGATTCATTTTATCGTGTATGTAATTCCATTCAATTGTAATTGTACATTCAATTTTTTTGTAATTTTTACACGTTTTATTACTTTCGAAATAACAATAACTATAAAATCGATTTTTCAGCCTACTTGGGTCAAAAAAATACACAATTTTCGGAAATTTCGTTAAATGAGAACATTTACCTACATTTCTTGTATTTAAGCTTTTAATAAGATTTTTAAAAATAATTTAGATTATTTAATAGATACATTCACCGGCACGAAAAACGGGCACCCCAAAAAATGGGTCATTTTTGATGGCTCGTATCTCCTAAACCTATTCTCCGATTTAAGTATTTCTTTAATATGTTATAGCCTTATTCTTTAACTATATCGCTGTAATAATATTGTTTCTAGACAGGTAAATTATCATTGTATACTGGGCGTACCAATCAAACTGGTTTTTTTTTTCAATTTTCACAACACTCTGTGGAATATTCTAGCCTTTATACAATATTGAAATTAAAACCCAACTATAGCCCCAGGTTTTCTTAATGTTCTGTTTGTTATTCATTCGCTTATGTTGGATAATAAAAAAGTTAGGGACTTTAACAATTAAACATGTTCTTTATCAATACATGGTGTTTCTAAATAAGTGGGACAAACTTTAAGGGGTAATTCTGCATGAAAAAATAATGATCGTTTACTTGATAAAGCTATGTCCGCAAATGCTTGCAAATATAAAATTATTTTGCCAAACGATCATTATTTTTTCATGCAGAAATTACCCCTTAAAATTTGTCGCACTTATATTTAGAAACACCTGTATCGATAAAGAACATGGCTAGTTGTTAAAGTCCTTAACTTTTTTATTATCCAACGTAAGCGAATGAATAAAAAAACAGAATGTTAATAAAACCTGGAGCTATAGTTAGGCTTTAATTTAAATATTTTATAAAGGCTAGAATATTCCACAGGGTGTTGTGAAAATTGAGAAAAAAACCCAGTTTGATTGGTACACCCGGTATACAATGAAAATTTACCTGTCTATCAACAATGTTATCATAGCTATATTGTTAAATAATAAGGCTATAACATATTAAAAACATTACTTAAATCGGACCAAAGGTTTGGGAGATACGAGACATCAAAAATTACCCATTTTTTTAGGGTGCCCGTTTTTCGTGCCGGTGAGTGTAGATTAAATTAGAAGTTCATTGTAAAAAAGGAAGTAAACAAAAACACGAGAAAAATGAATTTATATAAGTAAATAGGTAAGTAAATATTATAGATTGAAATAAGTACAGAAAATATATAATTATAGAGATATATAATCACTTATTGGACCTTCATTTAAGGCTAACTTTAAAAGTAAAGCAGATCTGCTATTATTCATGTTTAAAAACAAAAGGCACACAAAACACTAAGTACGATTAGGACCGCGAATCTACAACAGATAAATGTCTGGAAACCGTTACACAGGGTTGCCAAAAAACGGAAGTCACACCGAGCGGTGTGGTATACGGAAGACGCTACGCGTTGTGTACATAACCTGTATAGTAGCACGGGAGCGACACTAGCGCTGGTGATATACCGTCGAACTAAAATCTGATCTTATGAGTATGTTAGATACGATATGACTTCCAGCGAAATTTTTAATATAAGCCTTCTGATACCATCTAGTAGCCAAATTCGTAAAAATATAGGCAAAACGTTGTGACTTCCGAAATCAGAAGTCATAACGGTATATATGAAGTAACAACGTATTACGAGAATCTACTTTGGAAGTCACATGGATACATGTATCAATATATATATATATATATATATATATATATATATATATATATATATATATATATATATATATATACAGGGTGGTTCATCTTATTCGCCTCGGTCTCTGTACGGAAAACCACTTGATATTTAAAAAAAATTTCTTCACAGAAATATACAGGGCCTTTAATACTACAACCTAAAAATAATGTGAATTATACAGGGTGTTCCAAAAAAGAGTGGTATATCAAAGTTATATTTTTTCTTATGGAATGCCCTATATCTGATGACATTATTGAATTGACCTTAAAAAATAAGCTATACTTTCATAAGGGTTCCCTATACCTAAATACAGGGTGTTTTTATTTATTTCGATTTTTATAAAAATGTAAGGTTTTAGAAAAAAATAAATATTTACCAATCTAAGAAGCAGTAAAAAATTCTTTCTTGGATCTTAATAATAGACTATTTAGCATACTTAAACAGATGCTTATTGCAACAGAATCTCTTACAGGGTGGTCAAAATATGAGATTGTTCTATTAACAAATTCAAGCTGTAATAACTTACTTATTTTAAATGGAACACCCTGTATCTTACTAGTCTATCGCGTAGAAAATTTACTTAGCTTTCAATTTGTATTAGGGCTTCCTATACCTATCTTTTTACAGGGTGGTCAAAATATTAGATTGTTCTATTAACAAATTCAAGCTGTAATAACTTAATTATTTTAAATGGAACACCCTGTATCTTACTAGTCTATCGAGTAGAAAATTTACTTAGCTTTCAGTTCTTATTAGAGTTTCCTATACCTATCTAGCTTCATTTTTTAAATATTTAAAGATTTCCTAATTTGTAAGCTTTAAAAATTAGAATTAAGTACCTATGTCGTGGTTATTTACAACACATCACCAACACCGGCAATATACTTAAATATCTTAGTCAAGATAGTTTCATTAATAAAATTCACATTTTTATCATTTAATCACACAGAGTGTTCTTATTTTAAATGACATACTCGATATTCTATTCTTTATAATGGAAGATATTTAAAATCTCTTCAATTCCATGTTAACATTCTCAATACACATGTTATTCTGTAAATATAAATTCCCATGTTATTCTGTAAATACCCATTTTTACATATTTTTGTACAATAGGCTCGTTTTCGTCAAAGTAGCCATTGCATTTAATTGTTTGTAATTGCGATTTAAAGATTCAAACAAAAAGTGGCGTACTTAAATTTACTTAATAACCGTTGGGTTAAGATATGGAAAATACTTATACGGAATGAAATATAATTTAAATATCTTCCAGAATACGGCATCTAATATAGGGTATGCAGTTTAAAATAAACATATTATTCAATTTCACATGTAGGCCAAAATCAACTAAAATAATACAACACTCTGTGTGATTACATGATAACAATGAAAATTTTATTATTAATGACAGTATCTTGTCTA
>NC_065447.1:126111979-126344184 GCF_917563875.1 Diabrotica virgifera virgifera | reverse complement strand
TTGTTTATCCAAAATGCGATATTTTATTTCAGAAAATTGAAAAAAAACATGAAATATTGTAAAAGTAAATTTTACAGATTTTCTTTGAGATACTGGAAACACATTCACAAACATGCCATATTGTGGCTAAATAAAAAAAAATAAAATGTTTGTTAACTAAAAAATTAAAAGTAAAAATTAGGCTTCAAACTTAGACGAGTTTAAATTTATTTTTAAAAGAGAGCTTACATAAAGGGTAACATAATCTATTTTGCGATTAAGCAGGCGACATTTGTGGATATCATAAATGCCGAAAGAATTGCATTTACTTTCAACGAACGAAACTTGTTCATTTTTTAAATATTATACTGTTATTTTTGATAGTTCGTTAGTTTAAATCAGCGAAATTTTATATGTAGTTTTTTACTACAAAAGCAAGATTACGTAGGTCAAAATTTCTGACGTGAGAGCACTGTCAAACATAAGAATGTGACTTTTCATCATGGCCACGTTTATGTCATTAATTGTCAGATTTTTTGTTTACTATAAAAATAATATCTATGGTTATTTATTCAAATTAATGATGTCAATCTGTTTTTAATTACTTGCCGAAATATATTATTTACCAACAATATTACCACAGTGCAGGTATAATCATTAAAATAGATTATTTAATATTTTTAAAACTAAGTACCTACTGCAAACGCTAAAATTCATAAGGAAACTTTCAGATCTTTAAATCTAATAATAAACTTATTTCTAATAAACCTAATCTGAGAAATCTAAATTCTTTAACATACATCACTACAGTTAATGGTAAAAGGGAATCCCATTATTTCGTTCTTGTTTAAAAATAATCTATGTATTAAAGAAGCATTTTGGATTTTGCACAATGTTTCTCAATACGAACACAAACACAATAGTAGGTATAGGAACACAACAATAATTGCAATAATTTTTAAATTAAGGTATATTTTAATATGTAGGTATTTATAAAAACAGTACAGTGTAAAGCTATATTTTGAATCAAATTGTGTACGAAATGAAGTAAAAATGTAGCAACACAGAACTGTTACATCAGTAGCGTACGATTGTCTAATATATTTAAATAAAATTATTATTTTCTGGAGTATTTAACTTAAAGGAAGGTTTCATAAAATTGATATTAAATCACCCGACTTGGGCGTCGAAACGTTAATAAATTCATTTTTTTGGTAAAATTGTGGCTTATTTCCCATTTAAAATAGTTCATTATAAAAATGCCACAGGGAAATAGCTTCAGAACAAAATTTATATTATTAATAATAAAAAATGTTTTTGGTTATTTAATTAATATAATTCTAAAATTCTCAATGTAATCGCAATTACGTTTTTCTTATAGGGCTTTTCATCGATTGTCATTTGTTTCGAGCTTCCGTCATATGTTGTATAATCTATGTATAATATTAATATACACGGATTATACGACATATGACAGAAGCTCGCAACAACTGACTGTGAATGAAAAGCCCTATTATAATACCATGTTGGCACTTTTGCAAGATCGGTCAGTTCAGTCAGCTAAAGAAATGTCATCTTTAAAGTTGATGTTTATTTACGTTAATTAACATTACAAATACTTTGGCGTATTATTAATATTTTTCGACAAGAAATGAAAACCGATTGACATAATTAATAGGAAAAAGAATTAGAGATATTATTTGTACAGTAAACAAAAACAAAGAAAATATCTAGCAGGTAATGGCATTAACGTGGCCATGACAAAAAGTCACATTCTAATGATTTAGCAGTGCTCTGACGTCAGAAATTTTGAACTACGTAACCTTGCTTTTGTACTAAAAAGACTATACCTACCTTTAGCCCAGTCGGGATAGCAGTCCACCTTGCATACCGAGCTGTCCCAAATTTAATTTTTCTTATCTTTAAGGAGGGTTAATAGTAGTGTAAATTTAAAAGCTCCACTGAATTCCGTCGTAGCGTTAGCCGCCATCTTGATTTTAAACGAAAATTGTTTTTACTCAATATCTCCGCCATTTTCAACTTTTCGACAAAACGTGTAGGTACTAAAATTGTTGAGACCTCAATTTTCCACAATTTATTTTATTTTAATTTATTTTTTTCGTGCGGTCGGTATTTTCCGAGTTATGGGGGAAAATAGTGAGTTGGAGCATAATTATTGAATTATTTCGTTTATTATTAGTTTTACGACAAAAATGTACCTATACAAAAATAAAAGGGAATTAAATTTTATACAATTTCGATTTAATCCATTTTTCTCATAAAATCAATATTTAAGGTAGTACGTATGTGGTAAAGGCGCGAGCGTAAGACCTGATTGGTTTTATAGCAAATGTTTTTGTTCCATATCTCCGCCATTTTCGACTTTTCGACAAAAATTGTAAGGACTGAATTTGTTACAATAGCGAGTTACTACAATTTTTTGAGAGAACCAGTGGCTAGAGAGACCAGAGAACCTACGAAGGGGAGGGATGGGGAAATTTCCCAAACAGGGTCCAAATTTAAAAAAAAAATGTTAGAACGAAAATATATTTAGTTGACAAAAAACTTAATGGAAGTTTCAAAAACTGTATAAAATGTAATTCTCTTTATTTTTGTTTACGTACAATTATGTCGTTAAATTAATGATACACGAGACAACTATTCAATAATTATGCTTCCCCTCTGCTTTCACTATTTTACCCCTTAACTCGAAAAATAGTGATCGCATAAAAAAATTGTGCAAAAGAAATTGTAGGAGATTGCGTTTCCAACAATTCTATTCCTACCATTTTTGTCAAAAAGTTGAAAATGGTGGAGATAAGCAACAACGCTTCCCCTTTAAAATCAATATGGCGGCTAACGCAACGGCGGAATTCAGTCGCAATTTTAAATTTACACTACTATTGACCTTCCCTAAATGATAAAATTATAAAACTTGGGATAATTATGCCTCCCGCCCCTTTTTACTATTTTCATGCTTAACTCCAAAAGAATGCTATAAATTGTAGGAAATCATATGTGGAACAATCTTAGTTCCGGCCGTTGTTATCGAAAAGTTAAAAATGGCGTAGATGTTGAACAAAAACCATTGCTATAAAATGAATCAGGTCTTACGCTCGCGCCTTTACCGACTACGTACTACCTGAAATATTGATTTTAGCAAAAAGGCGAAAGAAATCAAAATTGTATAAAATTTAATTCTCTTTATTTTTTATCGGTACATTTTTGTCGTAAAACTAATAATAAACGAATTAATTCAATAATTATGTTCTAATTCTCACTATTGTCCACCATAACTCGGAAAATATCGACCGCACGAAAAAAATTATAATAAACGAAATTATAGAAAATCGAATTTTAAACCATTTCAGTTCCTACACTTTTGTCGAGAAGTTGAAAATGGCGGAGATATTAAGTAAAAACGGTGGTCGTTTAAAATCAAGATGGCGGCTACTCAACAGCGGAATTCAGTCGAGATTTTAAATTTACACAAAGATTAGAAAAATAAAATTAAAATAAAATTTGGGGCAGCTCGGCATGTAAGGTTATAGGCCTTTTATCCGTCTAACCCGACTGGACTACTTTGTATAACTTAAGTATAGTAAATAACCCCAAGGTCATGATACTTTATGGAGATAAATTTATTAACTTCTAAAAATCCAATAATTGTGACCACGTAGGGATTGGTATATATGGTATAACATTTTCGACCAACGCCACGAGTCCCATTGTCTGGCAACACCGCTGGGTCTGGTTGCGATGGTCGGATATTATTAAGTAGTATATATGGGCTCGAGAAGGTGGTAAAATGAATTGGGTTTAAAAACTGTTATTTGGTATGCAACTTTTTATGTAAAAAGAAATGTTTTCCCCTCTAAGCATGCTTCAGAAGTTATATTTTCGAACTGCTTATTTCCTGTTTATATACACGCCTAAATCATTTGGATTAAGTGGGTCTTAGGTAGCCTGAATAATATAGCGGGACTGAAAACGTGGGCCGGATATAATATATATATATATATATATATATATATATATATATATATATATATATATATATATATATATATATATATATATATATATATATATATATATATATATATATATATATATATATATATATATATAAATCTGTATATATATATATATATATATATATATATATATATATATATGTATATAATATATATATATACTAAGCGCCAAAATTAACGCACCACCTTAAAAATGGGACATATTTAATGTCTCATATTTCCTAAACCTGTTGTCCGATTTTAGTGATTTTTTTAATATGTTATAGCTTTATTCTTCAAGAATATCGATATAATAATGCTGTTGCTAAACAGATAAGTGTCATTGTATACCGGGTGTAGCAATGATAGTGTGTTTTTCCTCAAAGTTTGGAACACCATGTGGAATATTCTAGCGTATATAAAATATTGAAATTAAAACTCAACTGTAACCTTAAGCTATCTTAACATTTTGCTTTTTGATTTATTCGCTTATGTTGAATAATAAAAACGTTAGGTACTTTAACAACTAGCAACGTTTTTTATCAATACAGAGTGTTTCTAAATAAGTGCGACAAACTTTAAGAGGTAATTCTGCATGAAAAAATAATGACCGTTTGCTCTATAAACATATGTCCGCAAATGCTTCGTTTCCGAGATACGGGATGTTGAATTTTTCTTACAAACTGACGATTTATTTATTGCTCTAAAACCGGTTGAGATATGCAAATGAAATTTGGTAGGTTTTAAGAGGTAGTTATTGGGCATTTTTGACTTACAACTAAGAATTTTATATTCACCATTGGCGTGCATACGGGTAATATTACCCGTATGCACGCCAATGGTGAATATAAAATTCTTAGTTGTAAGTCAAAAATGCGCAATAACTACCTCTTAAAACCTACTAAATTTCATTTGCATATCTCAACCGGTTTTAGAGCAATAAATACATCGTCAGTTTGTAAGAAACAATTCAACATCCCGTATCTCGAAAACGAAGCATTTACGGACACATGTTTATAAAGTAAACGTTCATTATTTTTTCATGCAGAATTACTCCTTAAAGTTTCTCGCACTTATTTAGAAACACCCTGTATTGATGAAGAACGTTGCTAGTTGTTAAAGTATCTAACTTTTTTATTATCCAACATAATCAAATAAAGCAAAAAGCAAAATGTTAAGAAAGCCTAAGGCTACAGTTGAGTTTTAATTTCAATATTTTATATACTCTAGAATATTCCACAGAGTGTTCCAAACTTTGAGGAAAAAACACACTATCATTGTTACACCCGGTATACAATGACACTTATCTGTTTAGCAACAATATTATTACACTGGTATTTTTGAAGAATAAAGCTATAACATATTAAAAAAAAAACACTAAAATCGGACAACAGGTTTAGGAAATATGAGACATTAAAAATGTCCCATTTTTAAGGTGGTGCGTTAATCTTGGCGCTTAGTATATACAGGGTGGTTCATCTTATTCGCCTCGGTCTCTGTACGGAAAACCACTTAATATTTTAAAAAAATTTCTTTACAAAATTGTACATGGCCTTTAATACTATAATCTAAAAATAATGTGAATTATACAGGGTGCTCCAAAAAAGAGTGGTATATCAAAGTTATATTTTTTCTTATGGAATGCCCTATATCTGATGACATTATTGAATTGACCTTAAAAAATAAGCTACACTTTCATAAGGGTTTTCTATACCTAAATACAGGGTGTTTTGATTTATTTCGATTTTTATAAAAATGTAAGGTTTTTAGAAAAAAATAAATATGTACGGATCTAAGAAGCAGTAACAAATTCTTTCTTGGATGTTAATAACAGACTATTTAGCATACTTAAACAGATGCTTATTGCAACAAAATTTCTTACAGGGTGGTCAAAAGATCAGATTGTTCTATTAACAAATTCAAGCTGTAATAACTTACTTATTTTAAAAGGAACACCCTGTATATTACTAGTCTATCGCGTAGAAAATTTACTTAGCTTTCAATTTGTATTAGGGTTTCCGTATACCTATCTTTTTACAGGGTGGTCAAAATATTAGATTGTTCTATTAACAAATTCAAGCTGTAATAACTTACTTATTTTAAATGGAATACCCTGTTTCTTACTAGTCTATCGCGTAAAAAATTAACTTAGCTTTCAATTCTTATTAGGGTTTCCTATACATATCTCCCTTCATTTTTTAAATATTTAAAGATTTCCTAATTTGTAAGCTTTAAAAATTAGAATTAAGTACCTATGTCGTGGTTATGTACAACACATCAGCAACACCGGTAATATACTGAAATATCTTAGTCGAGATAGTTTCATTAATAAAATTCACATTTTTATCATTTAATCACACAGAGTGTTCTTATTTTAAATGACATACTCGATATTCTATTCTTTATAATGGAAGATATTTAAAATATCTTCAATTCCATGTAAACATACTCAATGCACATGTTATTCTGTAAATGTAAATTCCCATGTTATTCTGTAAATACCCATTTTTACATATTTTTGTATAATAGGCTCGTTTTCGTCAAAGTCAAAGTAGCCATTGCATTTAATTGTTTATAATTGCGATTCAAAAATTCAAACAAAGAGTGGTGTTCTTAAATTTACTTAATAACCGTTGGGTTAAGATATGGAAAATACTTATACGGAATGAAATATAATTTAAATCTCTTCCAGAATACGGCATCTAATATAGGGTATGCAGTTTAATGTAAACATATTATTAAATGTCACATGTAGGCCAAAATCAACTAAAATAATACAACACTCTGTGTGATTACATGATAACAATGAAAATTTTATAGTGACAGTATCTTGTCTAAGTATATTGCCGGTGTTGTGATGTGTTGTACATAAACAGGACATAGGTACTTAATTCTAATTTTTAAGAATGAAGGAGAATGATTAATAATTTAATGAAGGAGAATGGGTTGAGGAGTTTTTAAGAAAATTATGTCCAGATAATATATTTTCAAAAATTAATGTAATGGAAAGAAAAAACTCTATGCATCCACTTTCAATTCCATTTAGTTTCTGTGAATTAGAAATAAGCCTTAAGAATAAGAAAAATACTTCTCCAGGTATAGATAATGTACATTATATTATGTTGGCCAATTTACATCAAAAAGGGAAAGAAACACTATTAAATTTTTTTTAATCAAATATGGTTATCAGAAGATATTCCAGATAACTGGAGAGAGTACCGGGTGATTCCTATTCTCAAAACAAATCGGAATCCTGATTCAGCAGAATCTTATAGAGGTATTTCATTGAGCTCCTGCATAACAAAAAACACTGGAAAGAATGATAAAACTTAGGCTCGAAAGTTGGCTAGAAAAAAAACAATAAATTATCACAAACATAATTTGGATTTCGAAAAAATCATTCTACTGTGGAAGCTGTGAGTCATTTGGTAACAGATATAAATTTAGCGTTTACGAAAAAATTCTTCAGTAATCGCTCTTTTATTAGATGTTGAAGCAGCATACGACAACGTTAATTTAAATATACTATATAACAAAATGATACAAATAGGTCTGCCAGAATGCTTCTGTCAAAAAATAATAAAATTGTATGACTGTAGAAAAATTTATATATCGGTAAATAATAACACATTTGGTCCAAGACTAGCGATGGGTGGTTTACCTCAAGGAGGAATATTAAGCCCTTTGTTATATTTAATTTACACTTCTGATATAGAAAAAAATTTAAACTCAACAAAAATTTTACAATTTGCAGATGATATAGTTATTTATCAAGAAAACATTAAAATAGAAAAATGCAGTCAAATCCATTGAAGAAGGAGACAAACATATTAAAATATGGAGTGAATTACATGGACTAAATATATCTGATTCCAAAACCAAATTATGTATTTTTACAAGAAAACGAAAAGAAATACCCAATCACATCTTAATAAACAATATATCCTATCCTGTACAAAGTTATGTTAAATATTTGGGTATTACTCTGGATAGACAGCTTCTCTGGAAAGAACATATAGACCATATAGTTAAAAAAACAGAAAAAGGAATAAACCTTCTTCGATTCGTATCACACTTACGTTGGGGAGCAGATCCAAATATTTCTTTGTTGTTATTTAAAAATAATATAAGAGCTATATTCGACTACGTGTCATTTAAATAAAATAGACAAAATCATTAATAAATCCCTTAGATTGTGTATAGGAGCCCTAAGAAGTACACCGATAAATAATCTACAAGTTGAATGCTGTGAAATGCCGATGGATATAAGACGAAAAAAACTTGGCATCAACCTTTTAGTTAGATTGTATGAAAAAAAGGCAAGTTTAATTTCCAAAATACATCAACTGTTTTTAGCAGACTTGACAGAAAAATATTGGATAAAAAAGAAAACTCTAAATATGGTAGATTTATATTCAAAAATGACAATATATGATAAACAACTTTATAAATATGACATAAACCCAAATTATAATATTGACTTTAATAGTATGGAACAAGTTCAGGTATACTTTTTAAGGGACTATAGCAAGTTGCCTATATCTTTAAGAAAATTAGTGTTTATCTCCGACAGTTCACAAATGTTCAAAGATTATTGTATGCTATATACAGATGCATCAAAAAATATTGAAGGTGTGGGATGTGCCTATTGGGATAGCAGTAATAAAATTAGTAAAATGTTTAAACTAAATTATATTATGAGTATATACACAGCTGAATTAATAGCGATAATGGAAGCACTAAAATATTTATCTAATATAAATCATTCAAAGTTTATAATTTTTAGTGACAGTAAAAGTTCTCTTAGTAAAATTAGTGCTATAAATCCTAAATCAAAAGTGAACTACATTGAATTATATATCATAAATAAAATTAAAGAACTTCAGCAACAAGGAAAGTCTGTTAAGTTGGCATGGGTTAAAAGCCACTGTGGAATAACTGGAAATGAAATGGTAGATGAATTGGCTAAAAACGCGGTGACACAAGGAGTATTAACCCATTATCTTTGTACGCCAAAAGATATTGAATCAAATTTATTCAAAGAGATTAAGAAAGAATGGAAAGAAAGGTATATTGATGAAAACGTAAATACAGGAAACCACTACAGATCAATCAGAAACTATATAACGGATAAACCTTGGTTTTCTAAAATGGAGTCGACAAAAGATATGATAAGAACCATATGCAGAATGAGATTTGACCACTGTCTTACTCCATCATATTTATTTAAAATTAATATAGCTGATAGTCCACAATGTATTTGTGGACAGTTGGGCAATCTACAACACAAAATTTTGACCTGTTCTCTTATCTCTAATAAAGTTAATATGTTTTTAAATTCACTGTATTCTTTGACTGATGTCCACCATCCCATTAATTTAAATTATTTATTAACATTAGAAAATAATGAGTTGGTATACCGACTATTGTATAAACATATTTTAGATATTAAGCTTAAATTGTAATTGTAAAATATAGAGTAAGTATTTCTTGTAAATTGTTATATGTTAAAAGAAAAAGAAAAGAAAAGAAAAGAAAAAAAAAGAAAAGGAATATAAAAAAAAAATAATAAAATAAAAATAAAAAAAAAATAAAAAAAAAATAAAAAAATAATAAAAAAAAAGAAAGAAAAAATATAAAAAAAGATATATAAAAAAAAATAGAAAAAAAAATATAATAATTAAAAAAATATAAAAAAAAATATGTAGATAAAAATGAATGACGAACTTGGACAGTCCATAGTAAAATAGCTTTCGAATGAAGTAGAGGGCTAAAGAAGAATGTTGCAGTTTTTGCTGTGGAACTCTGAGAACATCATTTGGAAAAAAATTAATAAAAATATATATATATATATATATATATATATATATATATATATATATATATATATATATATATATATATATATATATATATATATATATAAAATTATTAAAAAAAATACAAAAATAATTATTTATTAGTAGAATTGTTTATTATATTAGTATTAGTTTTAGGATAAGATACGAAAAAATGACTAATAAAATAAAAAATAGTAAAATTGGCGAATGGATTTAGTGTCCGCAGTCATATAAACCCAAACAAACAACAACAACTAATTTTTAAAGCTTACAAATTAGGAAATCTTTAAATATTTAAAAAATGAAGGGAGATAGGTATAGGAAACCCTAATAAAAATTGAAAGCTAAGTAAATTTTCTACGCGATAGACTAGTAAGATACAGGGTATTCTATTTAAAATAAGTAAGTTATTACAGCTTGAATTTGTTAATAGAAAAATCTAATATTTTGACCATCCTGTAAAAAGATAGGTATAGGAATCCCTAATATAAATTGAAAGCTAAGTAAATCTTCTACGCGATAGACTTGTAAGATACAGGGTGTTCCATTTAAAATAAGTAAGTTATTACAGCTTGAATTTGTTAATAGAACAATCTCATATTTTGACCACCCTGTAAGAAATTTTGTTGCAATAAGCATCTGTTTAAGTATGCTAAATAGTCTATTATTAAGATCCAAGAAAGAATTTGTTCTGCTTCTTAGATTCGTAGACATTTATTTTTTTCTAAAACCTTACATTTTTATAAAAATCGAAATAAATCAAAACACCCTGTATTTAGGTATAGGGAACCCTTATGAAAGTATAGCTTATTTTTTAAGGTTAATTCAATAATGTCATCAGATATAGGGCATTCCATAAGAAAAAATATAACTTTGATATACCACTCTTTTTTGGAACACCCTGTATAATTCACATTATTTTTAGGTTGTAGTATTAAAGGCCCTGTATAGTTCTGTGAAGATTTTTTTTTAAATATCAAGTGGTTTTCCGTACAGACACCGAGGCGAATAAGATGAACCACCCTGTATATATATATATATATATATATATATATATATATATATATATATATATATATAAAATAGATGAAATAGAGAATGTGGAAAAATCCCCTTACGAACAATTCACACATCCACCATTATATTATTATTATTATATCCACCATTACATTACGAGTGGTCGTTAAACCAATAACCTTGGATCTTTGGTTCACTGAGTGTGTTTCAAAGATCTACATCTTATGTTTTTAAATATATATATATATATATATATATATATATATATATATATATATATATATATGAAATGGATAATTGCATTTTAGTTGGATTCGAACCTCAGCGGAGCCCGACTAGTTTCGAGTCATGTCAAATCGTCATCAGGGGAAACTAGGTGAGTGTTCGAATTCAAGTAAAATGCAATTATTATTTGGTGGATTTATAGAAGAAACCCACCAGAGTATCCTTAGCGCGACCTCTATGTGTGAAATGAGAAAATAAAATATTCTCTTGGTAGCCCGGCAAATAGCAAAATCAAGCTTTATAACAATAAAGCTATGAAAGGCGATGTAACGGAAAAAGGATTCCGTTACATCGCCTTTGATAGCTTTATTGTTATAAAGCTTGATTTTGCTATTCGCCGGGCTACCAAGAGAATATTTTATTTTCTCATTTCATATATATATATATATATATATATATATATATATATGTTACACTTGAAGTTTCCGCGGGAGCTATATGTGCTATCTGTTGTTTTCCGGGTTTGACTCTGCGTTGAATAATTTTGGTTTTGAGAAAAACCATTATTTTGACGTTTCGGCAAGATCTCACTTGCCATTGTCAAGTCAGGTAGTTCCGCTTCTCGCTGCTGCTTGAAGTAAACTTTAAAGTTTACTTTTAAAGTTTACTTCAAGCAGCAGCGAGAAGCGGAACTACCTGACTTGACAATGGCAAGTGAGATCTTGCCGAAACGTCGTCAAAATAATGGTTTTTCTCAAAACCAAAATTATTCAACGCGGAGCCAAACCCGGAAAACAACAGAAAGCATATATATATATATATATATATATATATATATATATATATATATATATATATATATATATATATATATATATATATATATATATATATATATATATATGTATATATATATATATATATATATATATATATATATATATATTTGTACAAATATTTTCGACCGTACTGTGTTATAGTGGTTTGAAGTTTCAGCAATTCGGTCAGGTGAAATAAAATTCTATTTGTTATTTCTCAATATTTCGTCACACTTTTGTGACTTCTTCAGGAGAAAACTGTAAATTTATTAAGATTAGAAATTAACAAAAGCTAAATATTTAGTTACTTACAACTATAAGAGTATTAATTTAGATTTTTTTGAACATATCGTAAGGGACATTGACTTAATTTTGATTTTGACATTTATCAATTGATTATACTCTAGTCCCTTTCTAAAATGTTTCTACTATTAATCATACTTTTCCACCTTAAAATTCCGTTAATATTTTCTTTGGTTTACTTTGACCTATTCATTATTAAAAAAAGAATTTTAAATATCAGACAATATTCTATGAAAATAAAATTTATTACAGTTACCATAACTCCGAAATAATAAATGTCAAAATCAAAATTAAGTCAATGTCCCTTACGATATGTTCAAAAAAATCTAAATTAATACTCTTATAGTTGTAAGTAACTAAATATTTAGCTTTTGTTAATTTCTAATCTTAATAAATTTACAGTTTTCTCCTGAAGAAGTCACAAAAGTGTGACGAAATATTGAGAAATAACAAATAGAATTTTATTTCACATGACCGAATTGCTAAAACTTCAAACCACTATATATATATATATATATATATATATATATATATATATATATATATATATTTGTACAAATATTTTCGACCGTACTGTGTTATAGTGGTTTGAAGTTTCAGCAATTCGGTCATGTGAAATAAAAGTCTATTTGTTATTTCTCAATATTTGAAATATTGAGAAATAACAAATAGACTTTTATTTCACATGACCGAATTGCTGAAACTTCAAACCACTATATATATATATATATATATATATATATATATATTATATATATATATATATATATTATATATATATATATATATATCATATATACAGTATGTCCCTGTAAGTTGTATCCATATGGAAAACATTTTTATTATTAATTTTACGAAAAAAGTTATTCTTCATAAAAAGCTCTGCATGGTCCAAAACCTAAGATTCGACCATCAGATATCAAATTTTATGAATATTATACGAGGTATGTCAAAAAGTTTGAATTTCACTCAAGAGTAAAGTAGCTTTATTTTTCACAATATTGAAAATTGCTATTATGAAAAGTTGTTTGGAATTAAAAACTATATTATAATATGGAATTACATCCTTCTAATTGAAAAAAAAAATTTTTTGAAAAATTATGGATAACTAACATTATTTTCAGTAATTTTAATTCTAATATCTCTTTTATTATTAATTTTACGATAAAAGTGATTCTTAATAAAAAGTTCTGCATGGTCTAAGATAGTCTAAAACCTAAAATACAACCATCTTATGTCAATTTTATAGGAGGTATGTCAAAAAAGATAAATTTAGATCAAAAGTAAAGTACCTTTATAGTTCAAAATATTTCAATTAGAAGGATGTAATTACATACTGAAACATGGTTTTTAATTCTTAATAACTTTTCATAATAACAATTTTCGATATTGTGAAAAATAAAAGTATTTTACTCTTGAGTCAAATTCATAATTTTTGACATACCTTGTATAAAATTAATAAAATTTTACATAAGATGGTTGTATTTTAGGTTTCAGACCATGCAGAACTTTTTATTAAGAATCACTTTTTTTGTAAAATTAATAATAAAAGAGTTATCAGAATTGAAATAACTGAAAATAATGTTAGTTATCCATAATTTTTCAAAAAAAAATTTTCAATTAGTAGGATGTAATTGCATATTAGAATATAGTTTTTAATTCCAAACAACTTTTCATAATAGCAATTTTCAATATTGTGAAAAATAAAGCTACTTTACTCTTGAGTGAAAATCTAACTTTTTGACATACCTTGTATAATATTCATAAAATTTTATATCTGATGGTTGAATCTTAGGTTTTGGACTATGCAGAGCTTTTTATGAAGAATAACTTTTTTTCGTGAAATTAATAATAAAAAAGTTTTCCATATGGATACAACTTACAGGGACATACTGTATATATATATATATATATATATATATATATTATATATATATATATATATATATATATATATATATTATATATATATATATATATATATATATATATATATATATGTCTTCATATCAAGGCGAGATCCGTTTGTATCATAAGCTATAAAAGATGAGATCCGTTTTGCAAGGCGAGATCCGATTTTGGATCTCACCTTGTATTCACGTGTATATAGTGACATCTCGATGTAACAATGGTTGGGGTACAAGAAAATCGATTTTTGTCTGGACCTCATTTTGCACCCTTTTTGGTGAATTTTATATTGCAGTGGTTCCACTAAATCCGCTGTAGAGGGCAGCGCGCGCGATCCGTTGTGTATATGCTAAATATATATTTTGCAGACAATCCGAGATCCGGTAAATTTGGAAACATCGCAAATGAATTTCACGGTCAGCTCTCTCACTCGGCTTATGTCTAGCTTGAATAAGAATAAAGAATATTTACATTATTTAAGGGCTCTGTCCAGAAAGGCGATTGTCAAATATCTCGAGACTAGACGGCATATCGAAAAAACTTTGGAATACTTTTTTAATGGTTTTTCAAAATCTATATACTTATGCAATAGCAGGGTTCTTATTCTGCCTGGGAAAGCGGTGGGTGTAGCAACTTTGAATTATCAACTGAAACCCTTTATTTTTATTTAAATAGTTGAAATTTAGAATTAAAAATACACAACCTTTGTTTGAATCGATAATAGCTTCTTTAATCCAGTCGGAAGAGCTTCAGAATCGTCGTTTTGATGACATTTTTAGGGTTTAGGGGTACCTCAGGTAGCTTAAAACGTAAGAAATAAATTTGAATAGTAACGGATTAAGCCAACACAGAGCCTATCGCAAATGTATACTTTTCATTAATGTTTATTGATAAACAAAGCTCCAATTCTATTTTACTTCAACTCATTTTAAGGCTATTTCAATAAACTAACCGGTTCTTTTTTCAGTTTTTTGGTAAAATATTGTAACTTATAGACGAAAATTCTTAAAATCGGCTATTTTTCATTTAAATTGTCAATAAATAATTAAATTGAGAAAAAATTGGTCAGATTTACATAAATTTTGTTATTCCGGCCATATAGAAACTAAAACAATTGTTACGTAGTTACACTGAGTGTCATAAAAACCGTGTATTTTTACTCATTGCTTTGAGCTATTTCACGTAAAATCGAGATATAAGTTGTATTTTTACATAAGTTATATTAACGTTAAACTGACTTAATTTATAGTTTTATAAGCAACAATTAAGTATAGCGAAATTTATAAAACCTTGTTTAAATTGTTTTACATGCTCTATAATGCGGTTATCTTAAATTTTATTTTGAATGTTTTTCTTCTTACTGGTAGACAAAAAATGGCAAAATGTGCATTTTTGACATCAAACTGTTGATAACCAACATAGTTACTACTCAAAATATTAAAAAAAAAACTAACCGTCGGTATAACAGGTTGCCTGGCAACCAGATGCAGAAGAGTACCATAAATGTTTTCCACTTTTTAGCACTTTCTTTAAGTGAAATTTAAAATCATTTACCACCAATAACTTATACCCATGTTCACTCATTACGACATCTGTTACAAGAATTTCAGCGATTTCAGCCATTTTTTCAAAATTTATTTGGATTTTCTCTAATAATCCTTCCAAAAGACAATACATAAATGATGAATACCTTTTACACCAAATTCAAGAAGGGTAATTTATACAGGTACATACCTGTAATTATTATATGGACCGTTCACTCTTGTTAGAGTATAGTTCGCTCAAATATGCTTTAAATATCTCTTTTAATCCATTTCACGCGGTAAATTAGTCCGCTTTTCCTTTAGGTCGTAGTTCATAGGTTGTGATGTTTTTTTGCCTTCTCTACTATCTTCTTCCACTCTCTCCGGTCCTGAATCTTTTCTCTCCAGTTTGCAATTTCCATCTTTGATATATCGTCTAGCAGTTGATATTTTTGGTCTTCCTCTTGGTCTATTTTTTACTGGTTTCCAGTTCATTATCTTCCTGATCAGTTCTTCTACCCCTCTTCTTTGTGTGTGCCCAAACCATCTGAGCCTTTGTGCTTTAATGAATTTTACTATATCTTCTCCTTTATTTATATTTATTATTTCATGGTTCATCAGCTTTCTATATTCCCCTGTTTCTGTCTTTACTGGGCCATGTATTTTTCTCATAATTTTTCTCTCAATTATTCTTAACTTTTCTTCGACTTTTTTTGTAAGGCACATTACTTCTGCTCCATAGGCTATCACTGATCTGATTGCTGCTGTGTATATTCTTGATTTTGTTTTTTGCTCAGGTTTTTGTCCTTGAGTAATTGGTGATATTTCCAATATACTTTATTACCTGCTTCAGGGCCGGACTGGCACATAAAAAAGGCGCCAACCCAAATCCTAAAAAAGGCGCCAGACCACCCCCCCCCTTCTTTACATTAAACTTTTTTCAAATACTAACGCATGCATTTTCAAGTAACGCTATAAATATTACTTGTGATTTTTTAAGTTTATGTTAATTTAAATTAATAAAGTAATTTACTATTTTTATTGGAAATAGCAACTTATATTAAGATGCGATAAAAATATAGCTTCAGTTTCACAGTATCCCTTTTACTCCGTTACATTTTTTGGTGATCTATGGAGATTTAAAACAAATTTTTGAAAAGTTTGAGTAATTTTTCAACTGCTTCTACAGAGGAATCTACTGGTTCAAAAACAATTAACAAAAATCATGATTGGTGTTCAATATACTTACAATTATACTTTCTGAATTTTTTGAAATTTTTAGGGCGCTCTAACACTCCATATAATAGAAGTGTAAACCTAGATAAAATATCCACAACCACACGGTGTCAGGCGATCCGTGCCTGAGTGGTGAATGACCTAGATCAGACAGCCACAAACGGAGCCCTCGGAGAACTGACGAAACCCTTTGAAATTTGAAATTCAAGCCTTAAGGTGGGGCTATCAGGATCAAGTGGATATATTTAATATAGAGAGTGGTGCCAAAAAGGAAGAAATCCTGAGACAGGTTCGCAGGTATACCGGCAGCAGAAAATCTAACACATCAAACTCGTCTCTATAAGGGAAAATAGAGAAGGCAACACAAACGTCACAGTCAGACTGACGCGCATCGCAGCCAAAAAAGCACTGGAAAAAGAACATATTGGCTATAACTCGTGCAAGATACGATGCTTCAGATGCCTACAGTTCGGTCATGGTAAAACCGACTGCAAGGGAGAAAACAGAGCGACCCCTGCTACAGATGTGGCCAGGGAGGCCGTCAGGCACGAGAGTCCAGTAGTGAGGCGACTTTTTGCCTCACTTCAGTGCCCGGAGTATAAATGGGATGTAAATGATTAATGGGATGTTACAATATCGGCAAGCTCTTATTTTTAAAGGGTGCATATCGAATTTCTTAAACATTTATATCAAACATTAAAATGGCCACTTTTTGCACATTCTGACAAAGTTGCGTTTCTACAACGCCCACGGGCTTCATTATGTAGGATTCTAGGGCCCAACAATCCTATCTGTATATTGTAGTTATGGAGCGAAGAAGAATGCAGTCATATATTTTAGGCCGATTGTGAGATGTAACACTCTTATATTATAATAGAAAGAGCGGATATTGATACCTACGAAAGGCACCTGAATCGTAAAATTGGTCTTCGAGGGCGCCGCGCGTCGTATCTAAGCCATTTGATTATTTAATACCTGATACAAGTTGACAATTTGTATTTTGTTGTACCCAATGGCTTCATTATTTAGGATTCTGGGGCGCAACAATCTAATACCTGATAAAAGTTGAAAAGTTGTATTTTGTTGTACTCAATGGCTTCATTATTTAGGATTCAGGGGCGCAACGATCCTATATGTATAATGTAGTTATGGAGAGCAGAAAACTACACCTGTCTATTATAATTATAGGCCAATTGTGGGATGTCACACTGTTTGTATCAAGTATCAGATAATTAAATGGCTTAAATGCAACACGTAGTTCACTCGAAAACCATTTTTATAATAGAAACAGCGGAAATTGATACCTACGAAAGGCGCCCGAATCGTAAAAATTATCTTCGAGGGCGTCGCGCGTGGTATCTAAGCTATTTACCTATTATAATAGAAACAGCGGATATTGATACTTACAAAAGGCGCCAGAAACTAAAAATGATCTTCGAGGGCGCCGCGCGTCGTGTCTAAGCTATTTATTATAATATAAACAGCGGATATTGATACCTACAAAAGGCGCCAGAATCTAAAAATGGTCTTCGAGGCCACCGCACGTCGTATCTAAGCTATTTATTATAATAGAGACAGTGGATATTGATACCTAAAAAAGACAAAGGAATCTAAAAATGGTCTTCAAGGGCGCCGCGAGTCGTATCTAAGCTATTTATTATAACAGAAACAGCGGCAATTGATACTCACGAAAGGCACCCGAATCATAAAAATTATCTTTAAGGGGGCCGCGCGTCGTATCTAAGCTATTTATTGTAATAGAGACTGCGGATATTGACACCTACCAAAGGCAAAGGGATCTAAAAATGGTCTTCAAGGGCGCCGCGAGTCGTATCTAAGCTATTCATTATAACAGAAACAGCGAAAATTATTGATACCTACGAAAGGCGCCCGAATCGTAAAAATTATCTTCGAGGGCGCCGCGCGTCGTATCTAAGCTACCTATGTATTATAATAGAAACACCGAATACTGATACCTACGAAAGGCGCCCGAATCGTAAAAATGGTCTTCGAGGGCGCCGCGTGTCGTATCTGTCCTATTTGATTATCTGCTACCTGGTAAAAGTTATACTTTGTTGTACCAACTGGCTTCATTATATAGGTTTCTATAGCAGTTTCTGTTTCTTCATTAAGTAAAAACAATTTTTAGGGGAATAGTTGCCACCTAGTCTTTGTGTAAAGGTTAAAAAAATTTTCGGCGTTTAATTTTTTTAATGGATATATACTAACGAAGGCAAAAAGGCGCACCGGCCCGCTGGCCGGTGGGCCGGCGGCCCAGTCCGGGCCTGACCTGCTTTAATTCTTTCGTTTATCTCTATATTCCTTCCGTTTTTGCCGTCCACCATCACCCCCAGGTATTTGAAGCAATCTACTCTCTGGAATGTATTTTCACCTATCTTTATTTCTGTTATTCTGTTTACATTGTCTCGTTTGCTTATAAGATACTCGTATTTTGTTTTATTCTGATTGATTATTAATCCTCTCATCTTTGCTTCTCTTACCAGGGTTAAAAGTGCCTCTTCTAGTCTTTTTTTTCTCGTGCTACCAGTCCCAGGTCATCTGCATATCCTATGATCTGTGTTGAGCTTTGAATGATTGTCTTTTTCAGCCCTGTGTCACTAATTACTCCTTCTAGAGCGATATTAAATAGTGTCGTTTGTCGTTGACAGACTGTCTCCTTGTCTTACTTCAAGTTCTATTTTGATATCATTTGTATCGCCCTCATTTGTTTTAACTTTTGCTGTCAAGTCTTTTATTGTCATTCTAGATAGTCTTATTAATTTTGCCGTTATCTCCATTTTTTTCATTTATTTTAATAATTGTTGTCTGTATATGCTGTCGAAGGCCTGTTAGAAGTCGATGAATAGTATGTGTAATTCTATTTCATGTTCATAGCTTTTTTCAATTGTTTGTGTAAGTACGTGTATTGCATCTATTGTTGATCTTCCTTTTCTAAAACCCTGTTGGTATGGTCCTATAATTTTTTCTGTGTATTGAATTATAATATTTCTAGTCGGTTTTTATAATTGTGGTCAATATCTTATACGTTGTATTTAGTAGCATAATGGGTATGTAGTTGAAGCACTTAGTTGGATCTCCTTTCTTAAAGATTGGTGCGATGTGTCCGTTTTTCCATTCTATGGGCATGCTTTCGTCCTTCCAAATTGTAACCATTAACTTGTGCATTCGCTTCGTGAGCTCCTCTCCTCCGTTGATGATCAGTTCGTTGTTGATTTCATCTGGCCCTGGCGTTTTGTTTACTTTTAGTTGTTTTAATACCTCCATGAATTCCTGATAAGTAGGTGCGCCTTCCTCTTCATCTCTCTTATCTCTTATATCCTCATCCTCTGAATATGCCTTATTGTCGTTTTTGTATAGGTCCGTGAAATGTTTTTCCCAATCTTTTTTGTTTATTTTTGTGACAGATTTTTTGGTACTGTATTGTTGTTTTATCTATTCGAACAATTTCTTGTTGTCTTTATTATTCGTTTCTAATTCTTGCATTTGTTCAGAGATCCATGTGTTGTTCTTTCTTCTATAGAGTTTCAATGCTTCTTGTTTTTCTTTTCTATATTGGTCCAGTTTTTCCTGTTCGGCACTTTGTAGCCATTTGTTTCTTGCGAGGTGCTTCAGTTGACTTTTTTGGTGACATTCCTCATCAAACCATTCTTTCGATTCTTTGTTTTTTGGAATCCTATTATTTTTTCTGCTGTCTCTGTTATGCTGTTCTTTATGTTTTTCCATTCTCCTTCTATTTCTCTGTGCTCGTACTGACTCAATTTCTGTTCCAGTTGTTCTGTATATTGTTGCTTTGTTTCTTGCGTTTTCAGATTGGCTATATTCCATTTCCCCCTTTTTCCTTCCTTATGATTATTTGCTTTGATTATTTTCATCTTAAGTTTTGCTATCAACAATATGTGGTCAGTGCCTCCATTTGCCCCTCTATATGACCTTACGTCTTGTACTATTTGTGTCCACTTTTTCGAAATTAGAGTATGATTTATTTGGTTTCCATCCATTCTTCCTGGTATCATCCATGTTATTTTGTGTTCTTTTTTATGTTTATGCCCAGTACTAACTATATATATATGTTTGTTGCTACTGCTAGGTTGCAGATTTCTCCTCCATTAGCAGTCGTAGTTTCATGAATGGTTTCTTTGCCAGCTACATTAGGATTATAGTCCTCCTTTCCGATCTTTGCATTAAAATCACCCAATATTATTAATATGTCATTCCTCGGAATATTTTCACAGGTTTCTTCCAGGATGTCGTATAATTCTGCTTTATCTTCTTGGTTTGCTTCTTCGGTGGGTGCATAGCAATTGACTATCGAGATGTTGGCTTGTTTATTTTCTTATGTTAGATATTCTTTCATTAACTGCTTTGAATTTTATCACTTTTTCCCTCATTTTTTTGTTCACCATAAATGCCGTACCATTCGTTCCCTGTTTGTTTTCTCCCGAATAATACATGCTAAAGTTTTTCTTTTCAATTTTTCCTTCTTTCTTCAGGTTTTCTAGTTGGTATTTTTTCATTTCAAGAGCTATTTCTTGCATCTTACCTACTGCCAGCATGGTTCTAATATTCCAAGATCCCATTCTAATGGGTTTTGTTCTTTTCTTCTTATTGAGATTATTTCTTTATTTTGTGTGCGTTATTGTGTTTTCGTTAACCGTTTGCATTTCTGAGTCTTTTTTGCCATGTCAATACCATATTTCAGCCGCTGTTCTTCGTTTATTAGTTTTTTGAATTTTCTATCAGCTGTTCTCTCTCTTCGTCCCATATCTAGATTTTGCCATTCACTATTAATTTCTTGTAGCCGATTTTCGTTTGCTTACCTTTGCTTCTTTCGTCCTTTGCTATTTTAGTTATTTCCTTTTGTATTTCTTTTTCTTTGGATGTCCAATCGTTGTTTATATAGATACGATCTTTATGCTGTTTTAGTTTACATTTCTTGTTTAGGATTTCCATTTTATCCGTGAGGGCTTCTGTTTCTATTGCGCATACTGTTTCTCCTATTTTTTTGCACTTCTTAGTTTTATTTGTATTTGCAACTGTTGGGCTATGAAATTTTCCATTTCTTCTTTTAATTTCTTATAATCATTTGTTTCTACTTTCAACCCAGTTACGATCAAGCTTTTCTTTTTGCTAAATTTCTCCAGTTGCTCCATTCTTTAATGTAGCTGTTTTACTTCTTTTTTTAGTTTTTGATTCTCTGCTTTTACATCCATTAACTATTGGTTTGTTGTTATTCTTTCCTTATTTGTTTTATTTCCTGAAGCATTTCATCGTTTTTATTCATTAGCTCTTTCATTATTGTAATCATAACATTTTCCATGTCTTCCTTGTTTTCGTTGCCTGCTTTGCTTGGTGACCGTTTTTTAATTTCACTTCTATTAAAACAATCATCCAAGTTTTCTCTTTTGCGTTTCGTTTCATCATCGGTTTCACTTCCTGTGCCATTTTTTCCATTTTCTAGGAGTGCAGCGCTAAATACCTGGAATACCGATATTTGATTATCAACAATACTTAAAAAATTAAAGTTACCAATTCACCGGTAGTTAATGGGTTATCTAAAAATTACCTGCGCACCAGAGTTGCCAGTTGGCCTGTAATTAGGATGGGGGATTAAAATAGATACGAATTCACCGGGACCCGGAAATATGCACACCCTGATATTCTAGTTACCTAAGCTCCTCCGATTGGCGCATGACGTCAGCAACAGAGTAAAGCATAGTCCCGTCTATGCGTTCGTAATACGAACGCGAATGAAATTTGAGAATAGTACAAATGAATGAATTATGACTAAAAGAAACTAAGTGATTTTTATAGTTTAGAGGAAAATTATTAAACTATTTACTTTTATTTAAATTGATTTTCAGTTATTTGTAAAGCTCCCAGATTCTTGATTATATTGGTATTCGGAAAATAAAAATATTCATATAATCGATATCTAATAAAATTATTATATTTCGTTAGTTGGCAAAAATTGATTAGTGGCCTACATATTAGTAAATATAATTTTTACCAAGGGGAAGAAAAGCCCCAAAATAAAACCATAAATTTAATGGATTGATAAAAAAACAAATTTTTTTACTTTTTAAATAATGTATTTCATCAGATTTAAGTAAGAGGCTTGGAAAAGGCAAAAATAAGTTTTACAGTTTTCATGCCATGCACTTTATTTAAATTTTGTGCATGTGAAATGGATGTACATACAGCAACTATGTAGCAGTTTTCATAATTTTTCTTTTACGCAATGTCAGGTTGTTAAGAGACTTGTTTAATTCTTTAATTCGGAAGTACATCCGAGACCTAAAGAATAACTTGTTCGCTTTGTTAGAACAGTCTACAGTTACACTTTTGGACATAAGGTTTTCTAAATAGTTTTTAGTTACCAAAATGGAATCACCATTCATGTGGAAGGAAAAATTGTCTCCAGTTACTTAATATATGACAAGAGAGTGTCTGATGGTTTCCTAAACCACACTTACTCAAATGATCAACCCACGTGTACGTTGAAACATCTTCGGATTGAATACTGGAGTCCTTCAATTTATGGCAGATATAACCAGCCAAATTCTCCAAACCATCATACTCGAGGTCATTAATGTTTTTTCATTCTGACTCTCATTGAGAACTTAAAAATCCACAACTGTTTCGTTGTTAGAATCCAGCCTTTGGATCAATTGTCCAGAAATTGGTAAATCTGGGATGTCGTCTGTTTAAACGTTCGAAAATTCGTTCCGTTGTCTTTCCTACCCGTATATAACTTTTATAAAATATAATAAACCTTTTTGTAAACACTTTAAAAAAATTTTAATGGGTTTTCCCCGAAAAGAGCTTCATTTTTTGGTACTATGTATCACGTTAAAATATTTGATTTGGAATTTGAAGGATAAGATCTTCTTTTTATGAGCTACAAATTTACTTTTACTGGTTCTATAGACTAAGAATATACCATTTTTTCGTTTTTTTTATATGCTACATTTTTTCCAAGAATATTTTTTCGATAAAATACTTACTTTTTGAGTATTTGCGAAAAACCGCCGAAAAACGTGTTTTTTTTTTGTTGAAAAGTAAACATTTTTAGTCGCAAGTGACTCTAGTACCTACCACTGAATTAACCTAGTACCTAAGTTAAATAAACTCTATAGAGCAAAAGTTGCTTAAAGTTAGTCAGATCTGTTTCCGGACTTATTTTAAACGTATATTTTTTCACCCTCCAAGTAAAAGCAATCAACGGCACAAATTCAACTTTGAAGTGGGGGATGGGTAGAATCTAAATCCAAATTTTCATGCAATTAGGAGTTGACCCTGAAAATTATGTGTGTTTCTTTTTATCTTTTAAATCATTTCACTTAAAATCATTTTTTAACTACCAAATAATAATTACATATTGAGTTATTTTATTTTTTAAACTTTAATAATAATTATAAAAATTTTTACTTTCTTGTAATGTATTTTTAAAACAAGCAATCATTTAAATAATTATTTTGTAACAATTTGTATTATTTAAGAATATCATAATTACATTCTGGTTTCGTAGTAAGTGTTTTTTAAGAATATTAATGTATAGTTTTAAAATATTGTATTGCAAATAATTATCATTATTAAATGGTTATTATTTGTGAAGTATTATTTTTCTTTTTTCACACCCTTATGTATGTAACAAAACTAAGGGACTTTCTGAAAGGTAAATCGTAGACGTTAAAGACACAAAAGAAGCGATACTTAAAAGTTACATAAAGAATTCGTCACAACGCTGTTGGTGCCGTCATTGACTCCGCCCGCTATATATCTGTATATCGTGGGAAATATACAATACAACACGAGCTCCAATCGCTCGACTAATACTCTTTAGAGCTGGCATCAGTGTGTGATCTCGCGTTGATCGGTAAATATCTAAAATTTCGTATATAAGTCCTCCCCTTTACTTTTCAGCTACGGATCTCGTTTCGCTGTAAATTTATCAGAAAAATTTAGGTACAAAAATCTTTTCCCCTCTAAGTGTGCCATGATTAATATGTTAATTATAAAGATAGTTATGAACAATATACTCCAATAATTAATTTCCTATTGGTGGATCTCGGGTTGTCCTCGATTTAGTCGGATCTCGCCTTGATATGAAGACGTATATATATATATATATATATATATATATATATATACGTCTTTAAATCAATAATTAATTATTGGAGTATATTGTTCATAACTATCTTTATAATTAACATATTAATCATGGCACACTTAGAGGGGAAAAGATTTTTGTACTTAAATTTTTCTGATAAATTTACAGCGAAACGAGATCCATAGATGAAAAGTAAAGGGGAGGACTTATATACGAAATTTTAGATATTTACCGATCAACGCGAGATCACACACTGATGCCAGCTCTAAAGAGTATTAGTCGAGCGATTGGAGCTCGTGTTGTATTGTATATTTCCCACGATATACAGATATATAGCGGGCGGAGTCAATGACGGCACCAACAGCGTTGTCTCGAATTCTTTATGTAACTTTTAAGTATCGCTTCTTTTGTGTCTTTAACGTCTACGATTTACCTTTCAGAAAGTCCCTTAGTTTTGTTACATACATAAGGGTGTGAAAAAAGAAAAAGAATACTTCACAAATAATAACCATTTAATAATGATAATTATTTGCAATACAATATTTTAAAACTATACATTAATATTCTTAAAAAACACTTACTACGAAACCAAAATGTAATTATTATATTCTTAAATAATACAAATTGTTACAAAATAATTATTTAAATGATTGCTTGTTTTAGAAACACATTACAAGAAAGTAAAAAAATTTATAATTATTATTAAAGTTTAAAAAATAAAATAACTCAATATGTAATTATTATTTGGTAGTTAAAAAATGATTTTAAGTTAAATGATTTAAATGATAAAAAGAAACACACATAATTTTCAGGGTCAACTCCTAATTGCATGAACATTTGGATTTAGATTCTACCCATCCCCCACTTCAAAGTTGAATTTGTGCCGTTGGTTGCTTTTACTTGGAGGGTGAAAAAATTTACGTTTAAAATAAGTCCGGAAGCAGATCTGACTAACTTTAAGCAACTTTCGCTCTATAGAGTTTTTTTAACTTAGGTACTAGGTTAATTCAGTGGTAGGTACTAGAGTCACTTGCGACTAAAAATGTTTACTTTTCAACAAAAAAAAAACACGTTTTTCGGCGGTTTTTCGCAAATACTCAAAAAGTAAGTATTTTATCGAAAAAATATTCTTGGAAAAAATGTAGCATATAAAAAAAAACGAAAAAAATGGTATATTCTTAGTCTATAGAACCAGTAAAAGTAAATTTGTAGCTAATAAAAAGACGATCTTATCCTTCAAATTCCAAATCAAATATTTTAACGTGATACATAGTACCAAAAAATGAAGCTCATGAAATGAAATGGGAAAACCCATTAAAAATTTTTTAAAGTGTTTACAAAAAGGTTTATTATATTTTATACAAGTTATATACGGGTAGGAAAGACAACGGAACGAATTTTCGAACGTTTAAACAGACGACATCCCAGATTTACCAATTTCTGGACAATTGATCCAAAGGCTGGATTCCAACAACGAAACAGTTGTGGATTTTCAAGTTCTCAATGAGAGTCAGAATGAAAAAACATTAGTGACCTCGAGTATGATGGTTTGGAGAATTTGGCTGGTTATATCTGCCATAAATTGAAGGACTTCAGTATTCAGTCCGAAGATGTTTCAACGTACACGTGGGTTGATCATTTGAGTAAGTGTGGTTTATGTAAACCATCAGACACTCTCTTGTCATATATTAAGTATAACCTATTCCACGAACATACGCCTGTTTTGGATTACTTCGAAAACGAATATTTTACTGTGCAAAATAAGAAGAACGAAAGTAAATTGCAAATTACATTGTTGTTTCTTGGAATAATTATTAGCGCCATTTACTTTCGTACTTCTTATGTTGCACAGTAAAATACTCGTTGTCGAAGTAATCCAAAACAGGCGTATGTTCGTGGAATGGCCCATAACTGGAGACAATTTTTCCTTCCACATGAATGGTGATTCCATTTTGGTAACTAAAAATTATTTAGAAAACCTTATGTCCAAAAGTGTAACTGTAGACTGTTCTAACAAAGCGAACAAGTTATTTTTTAGGTCTCGGATGTACTTCCGAATTAAAGAATTAAACAAGTCTCTTAACAACCTGACATTGCGTAAAAGAAAAATTATGAAAACTGCTACATAGTTGCTGTATGTACATTTATTTCACATGCACAAAATTTAAATAAAGTGCATGGCATGAAAACTGTAAAACTTGTTTTTGTCTTTTCCAAGCCTCTTACTTAAATCTGATGAAATACATTATTTAAAAAGTAAAAAATTTTGTTTTTTATCAATCCATTAAATTTATGGTTTTATTTTGGGGCTTTTCTTCCCCTTGGTAAAAATTATATTTACTAATGTGTAGGCCACTAATCAATTTTTGCCAACTAACGAAATATAATAATTTTATTAGATATCGATTATATGAATATTTTTATTTTCCGGATACCAATATAATCAAGAAACTGGGAACTTTACAAATAACTGAAAATCAATTTAAATAAAAGTAAATAGTTTAATAATTTTCCTCTAAACTATAAAAACCACGTAGTTTCTTTTAGTCATAATTCATTCATTTGTACTATTCTCAAATTTCATTCGCGTTTGTAAATTTCATTCGCGTTTGTATTACGAACGCATAGACGGGACTATGCTTTACCCTGTTGCTGACGTCATGCGCCAATCGGACGAGCTTACGTAACTAGAATATCAGGGTGTGCATATTTCCGCGTCCCGGTGAATTCGTATCTATTTTAATCCCCCATCCTAATTACAGGCCAACTGGCAACTCTGGTGCGCAGCTAATTTTTAGATAACCCATTAACTACCGGTGAATTGGTAACTTTAATTTTTTAAGTATTGTTGATAATCTAATATCGGTATTCCAGGTATTTAGCGCTGCACTCTAGGGATGGGAAAAACCTACCGGTTTAAACCTAAAACCGGTTTTTTTACTTCGCAATAACCGGTTCTACCGGTTGTTTTTTTATCCCAGTTGTAACCGGTTTTTTCTTTTTAAAGTAAAAACCGGTTATTAGGTTTTTACGGTGATTAGGATTAGGTTAGGTATTATTTTAGATCCCAATCATAATTATTATTCTCAAGTAATTATTCCAAACAAAACCATAATTCAAATTTTATTTTATTTTATAAATACAGAAGCAAACTGAAAGTGCAATCTCACATCAACCAGAAACATTTATTAAGTTTTATTATAATATTTCCTTGAAAAGGTATTTGTAATCACAACATTTACATAAGAAGTCACCTGGTTGAATTAGACGCAAACATCATCTATTTTTCACACTTAACTCTTGACATTGAAAGTGGGTGAATGACTTTTTCTGATTACCAAAAATAATGCTCTGACTATGAATATCGAATTACTGATTACGAATACGAATCTCCAAGAATTTCCCTACGTTTTCAAAACGATACACCCATACAGGAAGTATTAAATGAGTTAAAATGTATCTATTCTACAAATATACAAACGTGTTAAAAGTAATGCATGATAAATTTTTTTTGATGGTAGTAAAAATAAAAGATAAATTGCATTATCCAATTTATTTTTAAGTAAAATATTTATGTTGATATTATTTTTTTAAATCCCATTTCTTGTAACCTATTGGATTAAAAAAACCGAAAACCGGTTTTTCCAAAAACCGGTTTTTTTGGCCGGTTATAACCGCCAGGTTAAACCGTAAGCAAAAAAAACCGGTATAACCGAAAACCGGTGTTTTTTCAAAAACCGCCATCCCTACTGCACTCCTAGAAAATGGAAAAAATGGCACAGGAAGTGAAACCGATGATGAAACGAAACGCAAAAGAGAAAACTTGGATGATTGTTTTAATAGAAGTAAAATTAAAAAACGGCCACCAAGCAAAGCAGGCAACGAAAACAAGGAAGACATGGAAAATGTTATGATTACAATAATGAAAGAGCTAATGAATAAAAACGATGAAATGCTTCAGGAAATAAAACAAATAAGGAAAGAATAACAACAAACCAATAAAGAGTTAATGGATGTAAAAGCAGAGAATCAAAAACTAAAAAAATAAGTAAAACAGCTACATGAAAGAATGGAGCAACTGGAGAAATTTAGCAAAAAGAAAAGCTTGATCGTAACTGGGTTGAAAGTAGAAACAAATGATTATAAGAAATTAAAAGAAGAAATGGAAAATTTCATAGCCCAAGAGTTGCAAATACAAATAAAACTAAGAAGTGCAAAAAAAATAGGAGAAACAGTATGCGCAATAGAAACAGAAGCCCTCACGGATAAAATGGAAATCCTAAACAAGAAACGTAAACTAAAACAGCATAAAGATCGTATCTATATAAACAACGATTGGACATCCAAAGAAAAAGAAATACAAAAGGAAATAACTAAAATAGCAAAGGACGAAAGAAGCAAAGGTAAACAAACGAAAATCGGCTACAAGAAATTAATAGTGAATGGCAAAATCTAGATATGGGACGAAGAGAGAGAACAGCTGATAAAAAATTCAAAAAACTAATAAACGAAGAACAGCGGCTGAAATATGATATTGACATGGCAAAAAAAGACTCGGAAATGCAAACGGTTAACGAAAACAAAATAACGCAAACAAAATAAAGAAATAATCTCAATAAGAAGAAAAGAACCAAACCCACTAGAATGGGATCTTGGAATATTAGAACCATGCTGGCAGTAGGTAAGATGCAAGAAATAGCTCTTGAAATGAAAAAATTACCAACTAGAAATCCTAGCCCTACAGGAAATACGATGGAAGAAAGAAGGAAAAATTGAATAGAAAAACTTTAGCATGTATTATTCGGGAGAAAACAAACAGGGAACGAATGGTACGGCATTTATGGTGAACAAAAAAATTAAGGAAAAAGTGATACAATTCAAAGCAGTTAATGAAAGGATATCTTACATAACAAAATAAACAAGCCAACATCTCGATAGTCAATTGCTATGCACCCACCGAAGAAGCAAACCAAGAAGATAAAGCAGAATTCTACGACATCCTGGAAGAAACCTGTGAAAATATTCCGAGGAATGACATATTAATAATATTGGGTGATTTTAATACAAAGATCGGAAAGGAGGACTATAATCGTAATGTAGCTGGCAAAAAAACCATTCATGAAACTACGAATGATAATGGAGGAGAAATCTGCAACCTAGCAGCAGCAACAAACACATATATAGTTAGTACTGGGCATAAACATAAAAAAGAACACAAAATAACATGGATGATACCAGGAAGAATGGATGGAAACCAAATAAATCATACTCTAATTTCGAAAAAGTGGACACAAATAGTATAAGACGTAAGGTCATATAGAGGGGCAAATGGAGGCACTGACCACATATTGTTGATAGCAAAACTTAAGATTAAAATAATCAAAGCAAATAATCATAAGGAAGGAAAAAGGAGGAAATGGAATATAGCCAATCTGAAAACGCAAGAAACAAAGCAACAATATACAGAACAACTGGAACAGAAATTGGGTCAGTACGAGCACACAGGAATAGAAGGAGAATGGAAAAACATAAAGAACAGCATAATAGAGACAGGAAAACAAATAATAGGATTCCAAAAAACACAGAATCGAAAGAATGGTTTGATGAGGAATGTCACCAAAAAAGTCAACTGAAGCACCTCGCAAGAAACAAATGGCTACAAAGTGCCGAACAGGAACAACTGGACCAATATAGAAAAGAAAAACAAGAAGCATTGAAACTCTATAGAAGAAAGAACAACACATGGATCTCTGAACAAATGCAAGAATTAGAAACGAATAATAAAGACAACAAGAAATTGTTCGAATAGATAAAACAACAATACAGTACCAAAAAATCTGTCACAAAAATAAACAAAAAAGATTGGGAAAAACATTTCACGGACCTATACAAAAACGACAATAAGGCATATTTAGAGGATGAGGATATAAGAGATAACAGAGATGAAGAGGAAGGCTACTTATCAGGAATTCATGGAGGTATTAAAACAACTAAAAGTAAACAAAACGCCAGGGCCAGATGAAATCAACAACGAACTGATCATCAACGGAGGAGAGGAGCTCACGAAGCGAATGCACAAGTTAATGGTTACAATTTGGAAGGACGAAAGCATGCCCATAGAATGGAAAAACGGACACATAGCACCAATCTTTAAGAAAGGAGATCCAACTAAGTGCTGCAACTACAGACCAATTATGCTACTAAATACAACGTATAAGATATTGACCACAATTATAAGAAACCGACTAAATCAATACACAGAAAAAATTATAGGACCATACCAACAGGGTTTTAGAAAAGGAAGATCAACAATAGATGCAATACACGTACTGACACAAACAATTGAAAAAAGCTATTAACATGACATAGAATTACACGTACTATTCATCGACTTCTAACAGGCCTTCGACAGCATATACAGACAACAATTATTAAAATAAATGAAAAAATGGAGATACCGGCAAAATTAATAAGACTATCTAGAATGGCAATAAAAGACTCAACAGCAAAAGTTAAAACAAATTATTGCGATACAAATGACATCAAAATAGAACTTGAAGTAAGACAAGGAGACAGTCTGTCAACGACAAACGACACTATTTAATATCGCTCTAGAAGGAGTAATTAGTGACACAGGGCTGAAAACGACAATCATTCAAAGCTCAACACAGATCATAGGATATGCAGATGACCTGGGACTGGTAGCACGAGATAAAAAAAAGACTAGAACAGGCACTTTTAACCCTGGTAAGAGAAGCAAAGACGAGAGGATTAATAATCAATCAGAATAAAACCAAATATCTTATAAGCAAACGAGACAATGTAAACAGAATAACAGAAATAAAGATAGGTGAAAATACATTCCAGAGAGTAGATTGCTTCAAATACCTGGGGGTGATGGTGGACGGCAAAAACGGAAGGAGTATAGAGATAAACGAAAGAATTAAAGCAGGTAATAGAGTATATTGGAAATATCACCAATTACTCAAGGACAAAAACCTAAGCAAAAAACAAAATCAAAAATATACACAGCAGCAATCAGATCAGTGATAGCCTATGGAGCAGAAGTAATGTGCCTTACGAAAAAAGACGAAGAAAAGTTAAGAATAATTGAGAGAAAAATTATGAGAAGAATACATGGCCCAGTAAAGACAGAAACAGGGGAATATAGAAAGCTGATGAACCATGAAATAATAAATATAAATAAAGGAGAAGATATAGTAAAATTCATTAAAGCACAAAGGCTCAGATGGTTTGGGCACACACAAAGAAGAGGGGTAGAAGAACTGATCAGGAAGATAATGAACTGGAAACCAGTAAAAAATAGACCAAGAGAAAGACCAAAAATAAGATGGGAAGATCAACTGCTAGACGATATATCAAAGATGGAAATTGCAAACTGGAGAGAAAAGATTCAGGACCGGAGAGAGTGGAAGAAGATAGTAGAGAAGGCAAAAAAACATCACAACCTACGAACTACGACCTAAAGGAAAAGCGGACTAATTTACCGCGTGAAATGGATTAAAAGAGCTCATATTTGAGTGAACTATACTCTAACAAGAGTGAACGGTCCATATAATAATTCCAGGTATGTACCTGTATAAATTACCCTCCTTGAAGTTGGTGTAAAAGGTATTCCTCATTTATGTATTGTCTTTTGGAAGGATTACTAGAGAAAATCCAAATAAATTTTGAAAAAATGGCTGAAATCGCTGAAATTCTTGTAACAGATTTCGTAATGAGTGAACATGGGTGTAAGTTATTGGTGGTAAATGATTTTAAATTTCACTTAAAGAAAGTGCTAAAAAGTGGAAAACATGTATGGTACTGTTCTGCATCTGGTTGCAACGCAACCTGTTATACCGACGGTTAGTTTTTTTACATATTTTGAGTAGTAACTATGTTGGTTATCAACAATTTGATGTCAAAAATGCACATTTTGCCATTTTTTGTCTACCAGTAAGAAGAAAAACATTCAAAACAAAATTTAAGATAACCGCATTATAGAGCATGTAAAACAATTTAAACAAGGTTTTATAAATTTCGCTATACTTAATTGTTGCTTATAAAACTATAAAGTAAGTCAGTTTAACGTTAATATAACTTATGTAAAAATACAACTTATATCTCGATTTTACGTGAAATAGCTCAAAGCAATGAGTAAAAATACACGGTTTTTATGACACTCAGTGTAACTACGTAACAATTGTTTTAGTTTCTATATGGACGGAATAACAAAATTTATGTAAATCTGACCAATTTTTTCTCAATTTAATTATTTATTGACAATTTAAATGAAAAATAGCCGATTTTAAGAATTTTCGTCTATAAGTTACAATATTTTACCAAAAAACTGAAAAAAGAACCGGTGAGTTTATTGAAACAGCCTTAAAATGAGTTGAAGTAAAATAGAATTGGAGCTTTGCTTATCAATAAACATTATGGTAGGGGAGCCCAAGCGGGGATTTTTGCAGTTACTCGAGCGCGTCAGATTAGCATATGGGAGAAACCTGGTACCCTGCAGATGAACCTCTACCATATATTGGCTCTTAACACAGGGGAGTTCGTTAAGGGTGGCCCGAAAAAAAAATCTATCCTTAAAAATACTCGAAATTGTCAGATTAAGATAAGGTAAGTTAAGTACATGCAAAAGAGTGTATATTTCAAAAATCTGACGATTTGAGCAGGGGGTAAGGAAATGGGTGAGTCCCAAAGTTTCACAAGAAATAAGCGAATATGTCGCGAAATAAATGACAGATCGAAAAACTAAAAAATATGTGCTCAATATATTTTAAAAATTATCGAATGATACCAAACACGACTTCCCACGGAGAGGGGTGGGGGGTAAATTTAATATTTTAAATACGAATCCCGCGATATTTCGCGAAATGAACATCAGATCGAAAAACAGTAAAATACACTTATTCGATACTTTTAAAAAATCTATCGAATGGCACCAAACACGACTCCCCAAGGAGGTGGGGTGGGGGTTACTTTAAAATCTTAAATAGAAGCCCCCATTTTTTATTGCAGATTTGGATTCCTTACGTAAAAATAAGTAACTTTTATTCGAAATATTTTTTCGAATTATGGATAGATGGCGTTATAATCGGAAAAAACGATTATTGGAAATGGAAAATTAAATTAAAAAATGGAAAGCGCCCACTAAAATGGAAAATTTTACTTAACTTTTTTTGGTTTTAGGACCTACTCTTCACAACCCAATAGGTCCCCATAACGCTCGAGTGACTGCACATTTAGCATACTTTGTTCCCCTACCATTAATGAAAAGTATACATTTGCGATAGGCTCTGTGTTGGCTTAATCCGTTACTATTCAAATTTATTTCTTACGTTTTAAGCTAACTACCTGAGGTACCCCTAAACCCTAAAAATGTCATCAAAACGACGATTTTGAAGCTCTTCCGACTGGATTAAAGAAGCTATTATCGATTCAAACAAAAGTTGTGTATTTTTAATTCTAAATTTCAACTATTTAATTAAAAATAAAGCGTTTCAGTTGATAATTCAAAGTTGCTATACCCACCACTTTCGCAGGCAGAATAAGAACCCTGCTATTGCATAAGTATATAGATTTTGAAAAACCATTAAAAAAGCATTCCAAAGTTTTTTTCGATATGCCGTTTAGTTCTCGAGATATTTGACAATCGCCTTTCTGGACAGAGCCCTTAAATAATGTAAATATTCTTATTCAAGCTAGACATAAGCCGAGTGAGAGAGCTGACCGTGAAATTCATTTGCGATGTTTCCAAATTTACCGGATCTCGGGTTGTCTGCAAAATATATATTTAGGATATACACAACGGATCGCGCGCGCTGCCCTCTACAGCGGATTTAGTGGAACCAATGCAATATAAAATTCACCAAAAGGGGTGCAAAATGAGGTCCAGACAAAAATCGATTTCCTTGTACCCCAACCATTGTTACATCGAGATGTCACTATATACACGTGAATACAAGGTGAGATCCAAAATCGGATCTCGCCTTAAACGGATCTCATCTTGTATAGCTTATGATACAAACGGATCTCGCCTTGATATGAAGACATATATATATATATATATATATATATATATATATATATATATATATATATATATATATAAATAGATGAAATAGAGAATGTGGAAAAATTTTTCGAATAGAATCAAAGATCCAAACACCAGTTCTTAGAAATGTGTTTCGCCCTCTTCAACCTCTCTGGGTTCGTCGGTAAAGACAAGAGGTTGAATATCTTTAAACACATTCTAATCAAAAAACAACATTCGAGACCTAGACATAGAAGGTGCGTAAGTCTACGGCAAATCCGACAATGACAGTCTCAAGTTTTAATTCCCTAATTACTTAAAGTAAGTAAAATATATGTTTAAAAACATAAGATGTAGATCTTTGAAACACACTCAGTGAACCAAAGATCCAAGGTTATTGGTTTAACGACCACTCGTACGAAATCAAATAGATGAAATAGAGAATGTGGAAAAATCCCCTTACGAACAATTCACACATCCACCATTTCGGGTTTTTTTTGTGTTTTTAAAAAAAAAACACAAAAGTTAAAACACCACAAGTTCAGATGTAGATGTATTCAGATAAGATGTAGATCTTTGAAACACACTCAGTGAACCAAAGATCCAAGGTTATTGGTTTAACGACCACTCGTATTGTGATGTGTGAATTGTTCGTAAGGGGATTTTTCCACATTCTCTATTTCATCTATTATATATATATATATATATATATATATATATATATATATATATATATATATATATATATATATATATATATAGATTATAGTTTTGTTTTGGGGTTGCAGTCATTTATTTTTTAGGGGCAGGATAAGTAAAACTCTGTGTTATTACCTAGCTTTCGCAAAATATATTTGCTTCTTCAGGGTAAGCTGAAATGAGTATATTATAAATACAATGAAATTAAGTTAAAATACATTGTATAAAAAATAACAAAAAAGACTTACAACTTGAGGTTATTCCTAAACATTTTCACAAAACATAGTATATATAAAATTCTTATTTTAATGTTATCCAAATAGCAATGTTTTAATTTTCAAAAATTCGATTTAATAATTTAGTTTTTAATTTTGATTAATGCCAGAAAGACACTCGAATAAGATAATAATAATAAGATACATAACATTAGAATAAGAATTTTATATATACTATGTTTTGTGAAAATGTTTAGGAATAACCTCAAGTTGTAAGTCTTTTTTGTTATATTTTATACAATGAATTTTAACTTAATTTCATTGTATTTATAATATACTCATTTCAGCTTTCCCTGAAGAAGCAAATATATTTTGCGAAAGCTAGGTAATAACACAGAGTTTTACTTATCCTGCCCCTAAAAAATAAATGACTGCAACCCCAAAACAAAACTATAATCTACATAGTATCAGTCAATATTACCTAATTACTTTATATATATATATATATATATATATATATATATATATATATATATATATATATAGATTATAGTTTTGTTTTGGGGTTGCAGTCATTTATTTCATATATATATATATATATATATATATATATATATATATATATATATATATATATATATAATATATTATTATATTACTATTTGATATGAGAATTAGAATTTTATAATTATAAGCAAAATTCAAATTAATACAAAAGATCTTCAATTTTCTCAACCACGGGCATGTAAATTTAGAACAACCTGTATACAACAAATTATTATATTTAGTTTTTAAGAAAGTGATTCGAAGAAGTGTACGAAACCCGATAACAATGCGCCTAAGATAAACAAGTTTGAGTGACGCGGACCATTATAGAGTTCGCGGAAGATTCGATCATTAGCCGACGCTAAATAAGACTCAGTGAAATAGATAATAGGTCATTAAGTTTTGTAAAAAGTAGAAAGTAAGTTTAAATTGGGAAATGATTATTTTTTCTTGAAATCCATTAAACATATTTAGAAAGATTAAAAGTTGGTATTGAGGAATACGGCGAATTAAAATTTGTGGTGGAATGTTGATTTAGGAATCTGGAAGGGATATTGAGAAAGTAGGGAAATGAATGAGGATGAGAGATCAGAATGTTTTGAGCGGTCGAGAGGTGAAGTCCAGTGGTAGACGGTAGTGTACGAAGAGTGAAAAAGCCGGTATAATTCCGTGAGTGTTGAGTACCCATCGGAACGAGAGGTAGGCCGAGTCGAGAGAAAATAATCTCCTTGAGCAAAGAGTGTCCCGGTAGCTGATTGAAGTGGTTCGAAAAAGGTAGAACACGGCATCACGAGAAAAGCAGGAACGAGAGCGATACGAGGTAGTTTTCAAAGGAGAACATTACTGGAGGCCAGGACGAGTTTTTCATCGCAACCAAGGGTAGGAGGAAACGGGTCTTGTGTGAGGACATTGGCAGTTCACCAGATAAAGGTCAGTCTCATTTGTCAGGACATGAATGTATGGTTTTTTTGTATTAAATACCACATTAAAAATTGAAGAACATAATCGCTAATATCAGAAGATTTTCATCAAACTTAAATCAATTTGTTGCTAATAAATCCTAATAGTTCATTGTTAATAAAAATTTTAAATTGGAAACCAAAAGGAAATAAGATTCCCATTTTTAAATGTTTGTATTAAATAAATATAAGATCTTAACAAATATTAAGCAGTAATTGCCATTTATATAAAATAAACAAAATTTCGATTTATAATTGTAATCCATATGTGTGTATTATTTTATTTTTTTCCTATCCCGATTAGGAACCACTGAGAAATACTTAGAAGTCACGAAAGTAAGTAAGTAATTTTATAATTCGCCCTGAGATTGAAAACATATTGATATGTGATCTGGTTGATTAATTAGATTATCATTAATGCATTAATTAAATTAAATTACATATAAGAATATCATCACATATAAATAAATAAGATTACAACAATATATATATATATATATATAAACATAATAAACATAATTCATAAACATTATCTTACTTACTCTAAAGTAATTAGGGAATTAAAACTTGAGAATGGCATTGTCAGGTTGGGCGTAGATTTACGTTCCTGCTATGTCTAGGTCTCGAATGTTGTTTTTTGATTGGAATGTGTCTGAAGATATTCAACCTCTCATCTTCACCGATGAGCCCATAGAGGTTGAAGAGGGCGAAACACATTTCTAAGAGCTGGTGTTTGGATCTTCGATTCTATTCAAAAAATTTTTCCCAGCCCGAAGTAGTGGATGTGTGAATTGTTCGTAAGGGAATTTTTCCGCATTCTCTATTTCATTTGTTTGTTAATATATATATATATATATATATATATATATATATATATATATATATATATATATATATATATATTATATATATATATATATATATATATATTGATACATGTATCCATGTGACTTCCAAAGTAGATTCTCGTAATACGTTGTTACTTCATATATACCGTTATGACTTCCGATTTTGGAAGTCACAACGTTTTGCCTATATTTTTACGAATTTGGCTACTAGATGGTATCAGAAGGCTTATATTAAAAATTTCGCTGGAAGTCATATCGTATCTAACATACTCATAAGATCAGATTTTAGTTCGACGGTATATCACCAGCGCTAGTGTCGCTCCCGTGCTACTATACAGGTTATGTACACAACGCGTAGCGTCTTCCGTATACCACACCGCTCGGTGTGACTTCCGTTTTTTGGCAACCCTGTGTAACGGTTTCCAGACATTTATCTGTTGTAGATTCGCGGTCCTAATCGTACTTAGTGTTTTGTGTGCCTTTTGTTTTTAAACATGAATAATAGCAGATCTGTTTTACTTTTAAAGTTAGCCTTAAATGAAGGTACAATAAGTGATTATATATCTCTATAATTATATATTTTCTGTACTTATTTTAATCTATAATATTTACTTACCTATTTACTTATATAAATTCATTTTTCTCGTGTTTTTGTTTACTTCCTTTTTTACAATGAACTTCTAATTTAATCTACACTCACCGGCACGAAAAACGGGCACCCCAAAAAAATGGGTAATTTTTGATGTCTCGTATCTCCCAAACCTGTTGTCCGATTTAAGTAATTTTTTTAATATGTTATAGCCTTATTCTTTAACAATATAGGTATGATAATATTGTTGATAGACAGGTAAATTTTCATTGTATACCGGGTGAACCAATCAAACTGGGTTTTTTTTCTCAATTTTCACAACACCCTGTGGAATATTCTAGCCTTTATAAAATATTTAAATTAAAGCCTAACTATAGCTCCAGGTTTTATTAACATTCTGTTTTTTTATTCATTCGCTTACATTGGATAATAAAAAAGTTAAGGACTTTAACAACTAGCCATGTTCTTTATCGATACAGGTGTTTCTAAATATAAGTGCGACAAACTTTAAGGGTTAATTTCTGCATGAAAAAATAATGATCGTTTGGCAAAAGAATTTTATATTTGCAAGCATTTGCGGACATAGCTTTATCAAGTAAACGATAATTATTTTTTCATGCAGAATTACCCCTTAAAGTTTGTCGCACTTATTTAGAAACACCATGTATTGATAAAGAACATGTTTAGTTGTTAAAGTCCCTAACTTTTTTATTATCCAACATAAGCGAATGAATAACAAACAGAACGTTAAGAAAACCTGGGGCTATAGTTGGGTTTTAATTTCAATATTGTATAAAGGCTAGAATATTCCACAGGGTGTTGTGAAAATCGAAAAAAAAAAACAGTTTGATTGGTACGCCCAGTATACAATGATAATTTACCTGTCTAGAAACAATGTTATTACAGCGATATAGTTAAAGAATAAGGCTATAACATATTAAAGCAATACTTAAATCGGAGAATAGGTTTAGGAGATACGAGCCATCAAAAATGACCCATTTTTTGGGGTGCCCCTTTTTCGTGCCGGTGAATGTATCTATTAAATAATCTAAATTATTTTTAAAAATCTTATTAAAAGCTTAAATACAAGAAATGTAGGTAAATGTTCTCATTTAACGAAATTTCCGAAAATTGCGTATTTTTTTGACCCAAGTAGGCTGAAAAATCGATTTTATAGTTATTGTTATTTCGAAAGTAATAAAACGTGTAAAAATATACAAAAAAATTGAATGTACAATTACAATTGATTAGAATTAAATACACGAAAAAATGAATCAAGAGCGATAAACAGTTTAAAGTAATAAATTCTAGTAATAATATGAAATACAGTAAACTCTCTCTTAAGGGGGTAGGCGCAAAATCTCGGTCCAATGCTATTTAAATGCATTCATTTTTTACGAATTCTGAGAAAACTAATAAATACTTTTTAAAACTTACACCCAGAATGAAAGATTATTATTGCGGAGGACCGAAAGTCCCTGGAATAAACAAAAAGTTTCTTGATAATGAAATATTCGAAATTAAAAATCACACCAACTTTTCTCTTGTTTTTTTATCCCGTTATCTTATTAAAATAAACATTATATAAGTTTTCAGGGACTTTCGGCCCTCGGTAATAATGTAATATTCCATTCTGCGTTTAAATTTTTCAAAAATACTTATTAGTTTTCTCAGAATTCGAAAAAAATTAGTGCATTTAATTAGCATTTTACCAAGATTTTGCGCCTATCTCCTTAACGAACACCTCCTCTATACGGACGGTATTTAAGACAAAACTCATTTGCCGATAATATTGAACCTGTACTCTTCAACGGACACTCCCTTAAAATGATGTGTGAATGAAAAAAAAAATACATAGGTATTTTTTCCAAATATTTTAGAATACAAAACTACATACATTTGATACTGTTTAATTTATCAGCAGTAGGCAATAAAAATATGTTTCTTAAGTTTGATGTTTCTACTACATTCTTAACTGTTTAGCAAAATGTGGGATCCGTAATTAAAATATAATATGTGTGTCGGTCATTAAAAGAAACGTGACACCGTAGCGTTGTTCTAATAATATTTGACATTGATCTGTAGTGACTAAAAATTCTGCTTGAACGGAAATGTCTGCTTGAACATATCCAATAAAAATTTTATTTTCTTTTAAAAATGTTTGGGATTCAAGGACGACTTGACTGTATGATAAAACAATAATTATTATACAAACAAAACAATTGTAATTATCAAGATTTTTGCTGTAAACTCGTGGAGAAATACATCAAATTAATAGAGCTCGGGGAATATGCACTTAAAAAAACCTTAAATTATGCAAAAAAACAGTTGAATAATTGAAATATGCACTAAAATATTATGCTTTTATACATTTATAAAAAACGCAATGATTATTGGTGTATTGAAAGTAGGTATTTTATTTTACCTAGTCCAGGTTGTATCTTAGTCGATAGGAAAAATATTCTGATTCGTTTTTTACGATCTTACCGAAATACATTCGAACCCGCTTATTGGAATAGCCTTCGTGCCAATCAAAAGTATTCCTATAACCGGGATATTCTAATAACCGATCATTGGTCGCTAGTAGAAACGTTTCCGGACCGCAAATTTCTATTCCTTAAACCGGGATATTCCTTTAAGAGGTATTCTAATAAGCGGGTTTGACTGCAGTATAGTTCATTAACGGTTTTTGCTCCAAATTTTAAAGAACAGATTGACGTGAAATTTAGCATACACATAGGTCACATGTCAAAGAAAAAAGTGAAAAGAAAACTTTGCCCTGGGGGCGAGTTTCTCCTCTTCTCGGAGGTGAAAAATATACGTTCAAAATAAGTTCGGAAATGGATAAACTGACTAATTCTAAGCAACTTTTGTTATAAAGAATTTTTTCACTAAGTTAATACTTTTTGAGTTATTTGCGAGTCAATATGGCAATTTATCATCAAAAAAACACTTTTATACGGTTTTTTTGCCAATAACTCAAAAAGTAAGTATGTTATCGGGAAAAACATTAAAAATATAGCTTATAAAGTAACAAAATTGATGTACGTATGAACTTTTTAGAATCAGTAGAAGCAAAGTTGTAGCTAATGTAAAACAGGAAACAGGTTCATATTCGTCAAATTTAAAAACGAATAATTTCATGTGAAATAACCAAAAAATGATAGCAACCAAAAAATTATGCACTGTTCTGAGACAACTTATTACAACTTTTTTAAAGTTTTAAAAAAATATTTTTTATGTTTTCTAAAAAAGTTTCTAGCATCAAAATTAAGCAAGATACGCTCAAAATAAAGTAGGTCCTATTTTTGTTAAAAAAAATTCGAAAAAGCACCCCCTAATTGGAATCTCATGAAATTAATACTTACCGCTTCACAAGTTACTTAACTTATGTAATATTTATATGATCTGTATATCTTATATGATCGGCTCAAAGGGCTAATTTTTGAAAAAAATTGGTTTTAAAGTAAAATTTTTTTTATTTTGAAAAAAATGCTGTTTCAAAATGACATAAAATTTATTAGTGATACTAAAAATTACGAATAGTAAAAAATGTAGGTTTTGCTTTTCTGAATATTTAGGATTATGTGTTTTCCTTTGAGACAAATATTGGTTAAGATATGGCTGTTCAAAATTGGCTTATACAGTTGGTTAATGACTAGTTCAATCCCTTTCAATTATATCCCCTTAAAATAAGCATTTTGAACCGATGAAGCTTACAGATCATATTTATAAACAATACATACACGAGTAAATCAACTTCTGAAGTGGTGACTATTAATTTCATTTCGGATGCTAATTAGGGGGTGAATTTTATAATTTTTTACAAAAAAAAGGATCTTCATTTTGAGCGTAACTTCCTTAATTTAATAATAATAATATTTTTTTTATTTAGGAATAACAATAAAGATTTACAAAAAATAAAAAGCATAATGAGTACTACCTAAATAAACATAAATAACTCACTGAAGTTGAGCTACCTTGTATATATATTATTAATATACATACAAAAGTAGCACCCCTTGTGCGTGAGACTTAAAAATATAATATATTAACTTACAATATAAACAAAAACAAAAAATATTTAACAATTGTATAAATGTATACAGTTATATGGGAATTTATAAAAATACTAAAAACTCTAACATTAAATAAGAAAAAAATAAAAATATACTAATTTTACTATATGTAATTTGTGATATAAATGTGTCCATCAATTCAAGGAATGTTGCAGTTGATAATAAAAATCTCTATAGATGTAAACTTTATTTTCGATATTTATTTCATACTTAAGTTTATTTATTAGAATTGTCCATTAATAAGTTCTTCGCAAAATTTTGTTGATTTGCTCCCAATCCATTGTTTAATTTCATATTTATACCTATGTTTTTTATAATTTTTAAATTGTTTTAAATTATCCGGTAGTAAATTGTACAATTTGGGCCCTATGTAACCAACATATCTTTGGAGGATGGATTTATTACATTTTGGTAGAATTGCATTATGTTTTATATATCTAGTTTGATGGGCATGACTGTTAAAATTTAATATTATCTTTTTTTCATGTATATGTATAAGGGCTTTATAGCAGAATAATTTACGTACAGTTAAAAATTTACTTTCGTTATATAACAGCTCACTAGAATATCTTAAATTTTTCCCGTATATAATTCTAATTATCCATTTCTGAATAATATTTATAGAATGTAAGTAATTATTGCGTATTCCACCCCATCCTAAAAGACCATATGTGAGTTGAGATTGTATAAGTGCATAATAAATAATTCGTAAATGAGTTATTCCTAAAAATTGTTTTAAAAATTTAAATCTTGATAAGAGTCCTCTTAATTTATTTACTATATTATTTGCTTGGGTGTTCCATCGTAAATGCTTATCAATTATTATACCTAGATATTTAATTTCGTATGTATGTGGAATTTAATTTTTTGCATCAATTTTTAACGGGCCAAGATTTGGAAGGTTATTAACATATGATGTAAATGGCATATATTTTGTTTTTTTTACATTTAAGGTAAGTTTATTAAACTGAAACCACTTTTGAATTGTAGCAAAATCTGTTTCAGCTTTTTGTTTTAAGTTATTCCATGTATTTGCATCATAGAAAATAGCTGTGTCATCTGCAAAACTTATTATCTTACCTGTGATATTCAGTCTAAATAGATCATTAATATAAATATTGAAGAGAATTGGCCCCAAGACTGTTCCCTGTGGTACTCCGTAAGATATAATTCTTCCTTTACCGATTTCTCCATCTATAGAAACATGTTGTTGTCTATTTAGCAGATAACTTTCTAGGATGTTATATGCAAGTCCTCTTATACCATATTTTTGAAGTTTATTCAGCAGTATTTTATGTGAAACCGTATCAAATGCCTTTGCTAAATCGACAAATATACAAAGAGATGGTTTTGCATTATCAAGAGCTTTGTAGATGTTAGCTGTTAGAGTACAGATTGCATCTTCCGTTGATTTTCCCTCTTGAAACCCATATTGACATTCAGATAGTATATTAAATTTTTTAAAAAAATTTGTAAGTCTTATTTTAATTATTTTTTCAAATATTTTGCCCATATTTGAGATCAGTGTTATAGGCCTATAATTTTGACAATATTAATGCTAAAACTGTTTTAACCTTTTTTTAAACACTACAAAAAAGTTGTAATGAGTGTTCCCCAAAAAGTGCTTTAGTTTTTGACAGTTCACGTTGAAATATTCAATTTGGAATTTGGCGTGTATGAACCTATTTTTCATTAGTTACAACTCTTCTCTTACTGGGTCTAGGGATCTCATTCATAAGCACACCATTTTTTTACTTTTTTATGGGCTATATTTTTCCTAAGAATGGTTTTTTCGATAAAATACTTACTTTTTGAGTTAATTGCCAAAAAACCGTTAAAAAATGTTTTTTTTTGTTGAAAAATAAACATATTTACTCGCAAATAACTCGTAAAGTAACTAAGTGAAAAAATGCTATAGAACAAAAGTTGCCTAGAATTAGTCAGTTAATCCATTTCCGGACTTATTTTGAACGTATATTTTTTCATCCCGAGACGAGGTAAAAGTCACCCCCATGGCAAAAGCACACATCGGCACAATATCAATGTGCTTCTTTGACATGTTACCTATGTGAATGCCAAATTTCATGTCAATCTAAGCGGTTTTTTTAAATTTATGGGTTTTGCAATATTTTACCGTCAGCGAACGGACTAATAGTAGAGTATCCGATATAAGGCCGATCTGCATCGATCTATTTAATGGATAACGTGTGCGTGAAGTAACAATGTATTTTAAACGGGATTTACTTTTTCGCACTGTTTTTGACACACTTTCATATAATCAAATATCCTTAACTTTCGCGTTGTCATGGTGATGACATAATGAGCAATAAATTACAAAAAAAAATTTGAGAGTTTTGTGGTTTGAAAGAAATTGGAATGTTTAAATAAGTTCTAAAAATTGTAGAATAGGAATGAATTCCAGTGATGAAGAGTTACAGTTATTTTATTTGTTTATCGTAGATAAAATATTGTATGAAACTGTGCGTGAAGTACTTTTTGCGAACTTACGCGATGTATAGCACTCGCTCCGTTGTCGCTCGTGCTCTAAACATCACGTGCATTCGTAAAAAGCATACTTCACGAACTGTTTCATAAATAACTATTTTCATATATTAAAAAAAATGTTTCGACCCGGGTAGATATTATTCCAGATTTTCAGATTTCAGCACAGTGTTAGATGGTTGGGGCATATATGGAGAGCAGGTAGCGTAACAACTATAAACTCAATTTTACAATGGAAACCCGGAGTTAGAAGGAGACGCGGAGGAACTAGAATAAATGGTTACAGGAAGTAAAGGAAAATTTATATAAGGCAGGAATTAGAGACTAGCAGAAAAAGACAGAGGATAGAAAGAAATGGAGAAGCACAGTCAATAGTATCGAGTAGCAGACTGGGACTAATCTGCTCTAAAAAGATGGATCTAGATAGCTTTTTAGCGGCTCAACCCCACCTGGTGTATTTAGCCATTTAATTTTCTTATTACACATTATTATTGGTCTATCAAAAATTAAAAGGACGGTGCCTGTAATAAAATCTAAAATTCAAAATTTAATCAAGACAAATAATAAATATTAAAATTTCCTATAAGTTCAAATTTATTTATTAAAATATTTGATATAATTTTCATAAATAAATTACTTACTAATAACACTTTTTTAATTAATTCCAAAAAATCCATTTTGCAGCAATAATAAAATATTAGTATTTGTAAAATAAATATCAATCATATCATAAATAACACAGGTTCACAAAAAAAACTAAATTTCGACCTATTTGAAGAAACCATATTACAAAGGGGTTTTTGGGGTGGCTGATCACGAATCCGGGGTCCGTTCACCTCTTTCACGCCAGGTAAAGGTCATTTCAAGGTCATTTCAAGGTCAAATCAAGATAAATCGACAGTCGCTCTGAGAAAGTATATTAGGGCGTTTTTGGTGTCGCTGATGACGAATCAGGAGTCTGCTGACCTCTATCACGTCTAGTTCAAGGTCAAATCAATATAAATCGACACAATCGCTCTGAAAATATAGGGGTTTTGGAGTCACTGATCATGAAAACTGCGGTCCGTTGAGCTCTACCACGTAAGGTAAAGGTCATTTCAAGGCCAAATCAGGACAAGTCCACAAAACTGATTTGACCTTGAAATGACCTTTACCTGTCGCGGTTGAGCTCAACGGACCCCAGTTTTGTGATCAGCGACCCCAAAAACCACCTAATATACTTTTTCAGAGCGATCGTGTCGATTTATCTTGATTTGACCTCGAAATGACCTTGAGCTAGACGTGATAGAGGTCAGCGGACACAAAATTCGTCATCAGCGACCACAAAAACCCTCTAATATACTTTATCAGAGCGACTGTCGGTTTATCTTGATTTGACCTTGAGATGACCATTACCTGACGTGATAGAGGTCAGCGGACCCCGGATTCGTGACCAGCGACCCCAAAAACCCCCTAGTCATATGGTTTCGTCAAATATTCCGAAATGTATTTTTTTTGTAAACCTGTTTAATCAAAAGAATATCAATTTTTTAATTTAAATAGACAACTGTAAAACAAAGAACTGCATTCACAACTGTATTCACAGTAAAAGTTTCAAAAGATCACACATTACGCTTAAAGTAAGAGGTAAATCAGCAGACGAGTCGTTGTGACTTCCAAAATATGACAACACCGCTGGAAGTCACAACGCACCTTGAACTACCCTATATATGGAAGCCATAACGTATGCTGTACGCTTCGGTATATACGTATATATATACAAAATTTATTTTGGTAAATCCTTTCCCCTCAATAGGTAGACCCATTTTATAAGCCCCCCTTTTACCAAATACACAATTTTTAAAAAATAATTCCTAGTAGAAAAGGTGGAAGTCGGACAGCCTCTTCTGTATACCGGAAGTCACAACTTAACGTGCATCAATATATATATATATATATATATATATATATATATATATATATATATATATATATATATATATATATATATATATATGTATATATATATATTATATATATATATATATATATATATATAATAAGAAGCGGTTGAAGTTATTGGGTATGCAGCTGATTGAAAGCCAAGTGATACTCTGTTCAACAAATCATTATATTTCGACAATTTTCATTGTCATCATCAGATGAGAGCTACAAATATTTAAACATGGTACATTTTTTTATAATACAATTTCTTTGTTAATTATGTCTTACTTGATTGAGGTTAGTGGCAATGATCTTCAACATCAAGTACTTTGCAGTATGAGACCGTGTGGGTTACAGCTTTAGTTGGTACTATATCCATTTAATTATTATAAATATTGTATAATTTACTATCACAATAATAAAAGGACGAACACAATACATTTTAAAATCAAAACAAAAACGTTTGTTAATCGACTGTCATTAAGGTTAAGTACCAGAATATCAAATATCGAATGTTGCTATTTTATGTGAGAAAATAATTAGTTCCATGTCACTAATGTCACAGAGGCTTATTTAATTGAAGTTTACTATACCGGTTGTCTCTTAGTTTTGAAATTTATTATTATATTTTATGTTATGTTAGTTATTTATTTAGGATGTGTGTTAATTTATGTTGTTTTTCCAGATTTAGTAAATAAGCGTAAATCTCACTCAGATGCTCGACATCTGATTTCTTATTTATCAAGTAATCAGTTTGGGTGATAAATGCCATCTCAAGGAAGAGTCTTTTGTTGAGGTTATGTTCCATTGCAAGGATCTTTGTTTCATTATAGTTGATTATATGTTGTTCGTCATGTACGTGTTTTGCAAGGGAGCATCTATCAGGGTATAGTCTACTGTCACTTTTATGTGATGCAATACGGCCTTTAAGATGTCTATTTGTCTGTCCAATGTATTGTTTGTTGCAACTTGCACAAGGAATACAATGAACGATATTCGACAACTGGTCTGTAGGTGTTTTGTCTTTGATCTTAGTGAAAATGGAACCGATTGTTAGAACTGTGTAATTGGCTATTTTTATATTCTCGTCAACTGATTTAAAAATTCGTGTAAGTTTCGGTGTTAAGTCTTGTATGAACGGTAATTTAAAGTATTTACGTGGGATTAATATAGCGTCGGTTGTGTCTATTGTGGGATTAATGTTTTGTGGTATGTGAACAGGGTTGGTTTGTGTCCCGGGTAATGTATCATTTGTTGTGTTAAATAGTAGTTTAGTAATTAGTGTGTTTGGGTATGAGTTGTCTATGAAGAGCTGACGAATGAGTTTTAAGTTTTTATTATGGAACGACTGATCTGAAATTTGTAAGATTCTATTTTTCATTTGTTTTATAAGATTAATTTTTGTATTGTGCTTATGATATGACCAGTAGTTAATATATCTTCCGGAGCTAATGGGTTTCCTGTACCAATCTGTTATTATTACGTTGTTATTGCTGCGTATTAGTTTGGTGTCGAGGAATGGGACTGATTAGTGTTTGTCTTCTGTTTCCACTGTAAATTGGATATGTGGGTCGAAATCGTTAAAGATGTATAAAAGTTCATTTATCATATCTTTTGGTAGGGCTAAGATTATATCGTCGACATATTTCTTTAGGAAGGTTATTCTGAATGGAAGAACAGGAATGACTGTATCTAAAAGGTCGTCCATAACATATGAGGCCAGAATAGAACTCACACAACCCCCCATGGGGGTGCCTATTTTTTGTTTATATATTTTGTTGTTAAATGAGAAATATGTGTTGTTAAATAGAAAGCTGACTAGTGCTAAGAAGGTATCTTTATTAATTTTACAATGTTTGGTTATGTCAGACCAATGTTTGTTTATGGATCTTAAGCAAGCCTCGAGATAGATGTTTGTAAAAAGAGAAACGACATCCAAGCTAATTAAAACGTAATCGTTCGGTAGTTGTAATCCGTTAAATGTTGTTTTTACGTCGAATGAGTCCTTTATGTAGTAATCATTGTCAAAGTCATATGCTGCAGTTAGGATGTTTTTAACAAAATTGGCAATATTTTCAGTTGGAGAGTTAATTGATGAAACAATAGGTCTTAGTGATAATGTCGGTTTGTGTATTTTTGGTAATGCATAGAATTTTGGAGAGATACTATTATATTTCGTTAGTTGTTTTTTGGTAGGTTCATCAATAAAGTTTCTGTTAAGTAAATTCTGTACTAATTTATTGCTTTCTTTTTGTATTGTAAGTGTTGGGTCAGACTTTAATTCTAAATATATTTTATTATTTTCAAGGAGTTGTTGCGATAACTCTGTATAGTCCGTTCGTTTCATGATCACAGTAACGTTTCCTTTGTCTGATCTAGTGACTTTCAGTTCTGGATGTTGTCTGAGAAATTTCTTTGTTTTGACTAGTAAATAGTGAAAGTAGTTATTGGTCTTTTTGTTGTGTTTAGCGTAGTTAGTGAGTACGTTTGTAGATCTAGCTCTTGTGATTATTTTTGTTTGTTCGTCTTTAATTGAAGAAGTTACCAAGTCAATGTCAGCAAGTAGGTTTTTTATTGTTATGTCATGATTTACTTTTGGTTCAATACTAAACTTTGGGCCTAGTGCTAGAAATTTTTCAATATCTTTAGGTATGTCTACATTACTAATGTTTTTTATCCAGTTTGGTTTTGTATTAAAATGAATAGATTCAAAGTTATGTTTCAGTTTTTCTAATTTATTGATTTGTATTGCTTTAGTTATGTGATATAATCTGTTATAAACTATTAGTTGTTTGCTAGCAAATTCGATGAAAGTATGTTCATTGATATTATTAATGATTTTGTTTTTTAGTAGTGTTAGATTGTGTTCTAAATTGTTTATTAATTTGTGTACAAAATGAATTTCTTTATTTAATAAACTAGTACTTAACCTTTTTTGTATCTTTAAAAGATCATGCTGGGCATCAGGATCTTGTCTTAGCAATAGTTCTTCAACTGGGGTTGTTGCCTGCTTGAGGTGCGATGGTTGTAATCCCATTGTTCGGCAGTTTAATAAAAATTGTTTCTTATTTCGTTCTCTAGCTAGTTTTTTGTTTGTTTTACACCATTGTTTCAAATAGTTGACGGCATCAATTCCGTAGCGATACTCGATGTTTTCGTAAAAACCCATGACTGAGAATAAATCCTCTAAGGTAACAGCTGATCTGGTAGGCAAGAAGGGGTTGAAGTTATTGGGTATGCAGCTGATTGAAAGCCAAGTGATACTCTGTTCAACAAATCATTATATTTCGACAATTTTCATTGTCATCATCAGATGAGAGCTACAAATATTTAAACATGGTACATTTTTTTATAATACAATTTCTTTGTTAATTATGTCTTACTTGATTGAGGTTAGTTGCAATGATCTTCAACATCAAGTACTTTGCAGTATGAGACCGTGTGGGTTACAGCTTTAGTTGGTACTATATCCATTTAATTATTATAAATATTGTATAATTTACTATCACAATAATAAAAGGACGAACACAATACACTTTAAAATCAAAACAAAAACGTTTGTTAATCGACTGTCATTAAGGTTAAGTACCAGAATATCAAATATCGAATGTTGCTATTTTATGTGAGAAAATAATTAGTTCCATGTCACTAATGTCACAGAGGCTTATTTAATTGAAGTTTACTATACCGGTTGTCTCTTAGTTTTGAAATTTATTATTATATTTTATGTTATGTTTTAATTAGCTTGGATGTCGTTTCTCTTTTTACAAACATCTATCTCGAGGCTTGCTTAAGATCCATAAACAAACATTGGTCTGACATAACCAAACATTGTAAAATTAATAAAGATACCTTCTTAGCACTAGTCAGCTTTCTATTTAACAACACATATTTCTCAATTAACAACAAAATATATAAACAAAAAATAGGCACCCCCATGGGGGGTTGTGTGAGTTCTATTCTGGCCTCATATGTTATGGACGACCTTTTAGATACAGTCATTCCTGTTCTTCCATTCAGAATAACCTTCCTAAAGAAATATGTCGACGATATAATCTTAGCCCTACCAAAAGATATGATAAATGAACTTTTATACATCTTTAACGATTTCGACCCACATATCCAATTTACAGTGGAAACAGAAGACAAACACCAATCAGTCCCATTCCTCGACACCAAACTAATACGCAGCAATAACAACGTAATAATAACAGATTGGTACAGGAAACCCATTAGCTCTGGAAGATATATTAACTACTGGTCATATCATAAGCACAATACAAAAATCAATCTTATAAAACAAATGAAAAATAGAATCTTACAAATTTCAGATCAGTCGTTCCATAATAAAAACTTAAAACTCATTCGTCAGCTCTTCATAGACAACTCATACCCAAACACACTAATTACTAAACTACTATTTAACACAACAAATGATACATTACCCGGGACACAAACCAACCCTGTTCACATACCACAAAACATTAATCCCACAATAGACACAACCGACGCTATATTAACCCCAGGTAAATACTTTAAATTACCGTTCATACAAGACTTAACACCAAAACTTACACGAATTTTTAAATCAGTTGACGAGAATATAAAAATAGCCAATTACACAGTTCTAACAATCGGTTCCATTTTCACTAAGATCAAAGACAAAACACCTACAGACCAGTTGTCGAATATCGTCTATTGTATTCCTTGTGCAAGTTGCAACAAACAATACATTGGACAGACAAATAGACATCTTAATGGCCGTATTGCATCACATAAAAGTGACAGTAGATTATACCCTGATAGATGCTCCCTTGCAAAACACGTACATGACGAACAACATATAATCAACTATAATGAAACAAAGATCCTTGCAATGGAAAATAACCTCAACAAAAGACTCTTCCTTGAGATGGCATTTATCACCCAAACTGATTACTTGATAAATAAGAAATCAGATGTCGAGCATCTGAGTGAGATTTACGCTTATTTACTAAATCTGGAAAAACAACATAAATTAACACACATCCTAAATAAATAACTAACATAACATAAAATATAATAATAAATTTCAAAACTAAGAGACAACCGGTATAGTAAACTTCAATTAAATAAGCCTCTGTGACATTAGTGACATGGAACTAATTATTTTCTCACATAAAATAGCAACATTCGATATTTGATATTCTGGTACTTAACCTTAATGACAGTCGATTAACAAACGTTTTTGTTTTGATTTTAAAGTGTATTGTGTTCGTCCTTTTATTATTGTGATAGTAAATTATACAATATTTATAATAATTAAATGGATATAGTACCAACTAAAGCTGTAACCCACACGGTCTCATACTGCAAAGTACTTGATGTTGAAGATCATTGCCACTAACCTCAATCAAGTAAGACATAATTAACAAAGAAATTGTATTATAAAAAAATGTACCATGTTTAAATATTTGTAGCTCTCATCTGATGATGACAATGAAAATTGTCGAAATATAATGATTTGTTGAACAGAGTATCACTTGGCTTTCAATCAGCTGCATACCCAATAACTTCAACCCCTTCTTGCCTACCAGATCAGCTGTTACCTTAGAGGATTTATTCTCAGTCATGGGTTTTACGAAAACATCGAGTATCGCTACGGAATTGATGCCGTCAACTATTTGAAACAATGGTGTAAAACAAACAAAAAACTAGCTAGAGAACGAAATAAGAAACAATTTTTATTAAACTGCCGAACAATGGGATTACAACCATCGCACCTCAAGCAGGCAACAACCCCAGTTGAAGAACTATTGCTAAGGCAAGATCCTGATGCCCAGCATGATCTTTCAAAGATACAAAAAAGGTTAAGTACTAGTTTATTAAATAAAGAAATACATTTTGTACACAAATTAATAAACAATTTAGAACACAATCTAACACTAAAAAAAAAACAAAATCATTAATAATATCAATGAACAGACTTTCATCGAATTTGCTAGCAAACAACTAATAGTTTATAACAGATTATATCACATAACTAAAGCAATACAAATCAATAAATTAGAAAAACTGAAACATAACTTTGAATCTATTCATTTTAATACAAAACCAAACTGGATAAAAAACATTAGTAATGTAGACATACCTAAAGATATTGAAAAATTTCTAGCACTAGGCCCAAAGTTTAGTATTGAACCAAAAGTAAATCATGACATAACAATAAAAAACCTACTTGCTGACATTGACTTGGTAACTTCTTCAATTAAAGACGAACAAACAAAAATAATCACAAGAGCTAGATCTACAAACGTACTCACTAACTACGCTAAACACAACAAAAAGACCAATAACTACTTTCACTATTTACTAGTCAAAACAAAGAAATTTCTCAGACAACATCCAGAACTGATAGTCACTAGATCAGATAAAGGAAACGTTACTGTGATCATGAAACGAACGGACTATACAGAGTTATCGCAACAACTCCTTGAAAATAATAAAATATATTTAGAATTAAAGTCTGACCCAACACTTACAATACAAAAAGAAAGCAATAAATTAGTACAGAATTTACTTAACAGAAACTTTATTGATGAACCTACCAAAAAACAACTAACGAAATATAATACTAACTCTCCAAAATTCTATGCATTACCAAAAATACACAAACCGACATTATCACTAAGACCTATTGTTTCATCAATTAACTCTCCAACTGAAAATATTGCCAATTTTGTTAAAAACATCCTAACTGCAGCATATGACTTTGACAATGATTACTACATAAAGGACTCATTCGACGTAAAAACAACATTTAACGGATTACAACTACCGAACGATTACGTTTTAATTAGCTTGGATGTCGTTTCTCTTTTTACAAACATCTATCTCGAGGCTTGCTTAAGATCCATAAACAAACATTGGTCTGACATAACCAAACATTGTAAAATTAATAAAGATACCTTCTTAGCACTAGTCAGCTTTCTATTTAACAACACATATTTCTCATTTAACAACAAAATATATAAACAAAAAATAGGCACCCCCATGGGGGGTTGTGTGAGTTCTATTCTGGCCTCATATGTTATGGACGACCTTTTAGATACAGTCATTCCTGTTCTTCCATTCAGAATAACCTTCCTAAAGAAATATGTCGACGATATAATCTTAGCCCTACCAAAAGATATGATAAATGAACTTTTATACATCTTTAACGATTTCGACCCACATATCCAATTTACAGTGGAAACAGAAGACAAACACCAATCAGTCCCATTCCTCGACACCAAACTAATACGCAGCAATAACAACGTAATAATAACAGATTGGTACAGGAAACCCATTAGCTCCGGAAGATATATTAACTACTGGTCATATCATAAGCACAATACAAAAATCAATCTTATAAAACAAATGAAAAATAGAATCTTACAAATTTCAGATCAGTCGTTCCATAATAAAAACTTAAAACTCATTCGTCAGCTCTTCATAGACAACTCATACCCAAACACACTAATTACTAAACTACTATTTAACACAACAAATGATACATTACCCGGGACACAAACCAACCCTGTTCACATACCACAAAACATTAATCCCACAATAGACACAACCGACGCTATATTAACCCCACGTAAATACTTTAAATTACCGTTCATACAAGACTTAACACCGAAACTTACACGAATTTTTAAATCAGTTGACGAGAATATAAAAATAGCCAATTACACAGTTCTAACAATCGGTTCCATTTTCACTAAGATCAAAGACAAAACACCTACAGACCAGTTGTCGAATATCGTCTATTGTATTCCTTGTGCAAGTTGCAACAAACAATACATTGGACAGACAAATAGACATCTTAAAGGCCGTATTGCATCACATAAAAGTGACAGTAGACTATACCCTGATAGATGCTCCCTTGCAAAACACGTATATGACGAACAACATATAATCAACTATAATGAAACAAAGATCCTTGCAATGGAAAATAACCTCAACAAAAGACTCTTCCTTGAGATGGCATTTATCACCCAAACTGATTACTTGATAAATAAGAAATCAGATGTCGAGCATCTGAGTGAGATTTACGCTTATTTACTAAATCTGGAAAAACAACATAAATTAACACACATCCTAAATAAATAACTAACATAACATAAAATATAATAATAAATTTCAAAACTAAGAGACAACCGGTATAGTAAACTTCAATTAAATAAGCCTCTGTGACATTAGTGACATGGAACTAATTATTTTCTCACATAAAATAGCAACATTCGATATTTGATATTCTGGTACTTAACCTTAATGACAGTCGATTAACAAACGTTTTTGTTTTGATTTTAAAGTGTATTGTGTTCGTCCTTTTATTATTGTGATAGTAAATTATACAATATTTATAATAATTAAATGGATATAGTACCAACTAAAGCTGTAACCCACACGGTCTCATACTGCAAAGTACTTGATGTTGAAGATCATTGCCACTAACCTCAATCAAGTAAGACATAATTAACAAAGAAATTGTATTATAAAAAAATGTACCATGTTTAAATATTTGTAGCTCTCATCTGATGATGACAATGAAAATTGTCGAAATATAATGATTTGTTGAACAGAGTATCACTTGGCTTTCAATCAGCTGCATACCCAATAACTTCAACCCCTTCTTGCCTACCAGATCAGCTGTTACCTTAGAGGATATATATATATATATATATATATATATATATATATATATTATATATATATATATATATATATATATATATATATATATATATATATATATATATATATGTCTTCATATCAAGGCGAGATCCGTTTGTATCATAAGCTATAAAAGATGAGATCCGTTTTGCAAGGCGAGATCCGATTTTGGATCTCACCTTGTATTCACGTGTATATAGTGACATCTCGATGTAACAATGGTTGGGGTACAAGGAAATCGATTTTTGTCTGTTCCACTAAATCCGCTGTAGAGGGCAGCGCGCGCGATCCGTTGTGTATATGCTAAATATATATTTTGCAGACAATCCGAGATCCGGTAAATTTGGAAACATCGCAAATGAATTTCACGGTCAGCTCTCTCACTCGGCTTATGTCTAGCTTGAATAAGAATAAAGAATATTTACATTATTTAAGGGCTCTGTCCAGAAAGGCGATTGTCAAATATCTCGAGACTAGACGGCATATCGAAAAAACTTTGGAATACTTTTTTAATGGTTTTTCAAAATCTATATACTTATGCAATAGCAGGGTTCTTATTCTGCCTGGGAAAGCGGTGGGTGTAGCAACTTTGAATTATCAACTGAAACCCTTTATTTTTAATTAAGTAGTTGAAATTTAGAATTAAAAATACACAACCATTGTTTGAATCGATAATAGCTTCTTTAATCCAGTCGGAAGAGCTTCAAAATCGTCGTTTTGATGACATTTTTAGGGTTTAGGGGTACCTCAGGTAGCTTAAAACGTAAGAAATAAATTTGAATAGTAACGGATTAAGCCAACACAGAGCCTATCGCAAATGTATACTTTTCATTAATGTTTATTGATAAACAAAGCTCCAATTCTATTTTACTTCAACTCATTTTAAGGCTATTTCAATAAACTAACCGGTTCTTTTTTCAGTTTTTTGGTAAAATATTGTAACTTATAGACGAAAATTCTTAAAATCGGCTATTTTTCATTTAAATTGTCAATAAATAATTAAATTGAGAAAAAATTGGTCAGATTTACATAAATTTTGTTATTCCGGCCATATAGAAACTAAAACAATTGTTACGTAGTTACACTGAGTGTCATAAAAACCGTGTATTTTTACTCATTGCTTTGAGCTATTTCACGTAAAATCGAGATATAAGTTGTATTTTTACATAAGTTATATTAACGTTAAACTGACTTAATTTATAGTTTTATAAGCAACAATTAAGTATAGCGAAATTTATAAAACCTTGTTTAAATTGTTTTACATGCTCTATAATGCGGTTATCTTAAATTTTGTTTTGAATGTTTTTCTTCTTACTGGTAGACAAAAAATGGCAAAATGTGCATTTTTGACATCAAATTGTTGATAACCAACATAGTTACTACTCAAAATATTTTAAAAAACTAACCGTCGGTATAACAGGTTGCCTGGCAACCAGATGCAGAAGAGTACCATAAATGTTTTCCACTTTTTAGCACTTTCTTTAAGTGAAATTTAAAATCATTTACCACCAATAACTTACACCCATGTTCACTCATTACGAAATCTGTTACAAGAATTTCAGCGATTTCAGCCATTTTTTCAAAATTTATTTGGATTTTCTCTAATAATCCTTCCAAAAGACAATACATAAATGATGAATACCTTTTACACCAACTTCAAGAAGGGTAATCTATACAGGTACATACCTCGAATTATTATATGGACCGTTCACTCTTGTTAGAGTATAGTTCGCTCAAATATCCTTTAAATATCTCTTTTAATCCATTTCACGCGGTAAATTAGTCCGCTTTTCCTTTAGGTCGTAGTTCATAGGTTGTGATGTTTTTTTGCCTTCTCTACTATCTTCTTCCATTCTCTCCGGTCCTGAATCTTTTCTCTCCAGTTTGCAATTTCCATCTTTGATATATCGTCTAGCAGTTGATATTTTTGGTCTTCCTCTTGGTCTATTTTTTACTGGTTTCCAGTTCATTATCTTCCTGATCAGTTCTTCTACCCCTCTTCTTTGTGTGTGCCCCAACCATCTGAGCCTTTGTGCTTTAATGAATTTTACTATATCTTCTCCTTTATTTATATTTATTATTTCATGGTTCATCAGCTTTCTATATTCCCCTGTTTCTGTCTTTACTGGGCCATGTATTCTTCTCATAATTTTTCTCTCAATTATTCCTTCCGTTTTTGCCGTCCACCATCACCCCCAGATATTTGAAGCAATCTACTCTCTGGAATGTATTTTCACCTATCTTTATTTCTGTTATTCTGTTTACATTGTCTCGTTTGCTTATAAGATACTCGTATTTTGTTTTATTCTGATTGATTATTAATCCTCTCGTCTTTGCTTCTCTTACCAGGGTTAAAAGTGCCTCTTCTAGTCTTTTTTTATCTCGTGCTACCAGTCCCATGTCATCTGCATATCCTATGATCTGTGTTGAGCTTTGAATGATTGTCTTTTTCAGCCCTGTGTCACTAATTACTCCTTCTAGAGCGATATTAAATAGTGTCGTTTGTCGTTGACAGACTGTCTCCTTGTCTTACTTCAAGTTCTATTTTGATGTCATTTGTATCGCCCTCATTTGTTTTAACTTTTGCTGTTAAGTCTTTTATTGTCGTTCTAGATAGTCTTATTAATTTTGCCGTTATCTCCATTTTTTTCATTTATTTTAATAATTGTTGTCTGTATATGCTGTCGAAGGCCTGTTAGAAGTCGATCTATGGCATGTTCATAGCTTTTTTCAATTGTTTGTGTAAGTACGTGTATTGCATCTATTGTTGATCTTCCTTTTCTAAAACCCTGTTGGTATGGTCCTATAATTTTTTCTGTGTATTGAATTATGATATTTCTAGTCGGTTTCTTATAATTGTGGTCAATATCTTATACGTTGTATTTAGTAGCATAATTGGTCTGTAGTTGCAGCACTTTGTTGGATCTCCTTTCTTAAAGATTGGTGCGATGTGTCCGTTTTTCCATTCTATGGGCATGCTTTCGTCCTTCCAAATTGTAACCATTAACTTGTGCATTCGCTTCGTGAGCTCCTCTCCTCCGTTGATGATCAGTTCGTTGTTGATTTCATCTGGCCCTGGCGTTTTGTTTACTTTTAGTTGTTTTAATACCTCCATGAATTCCTGATAAGTAGGTGCGCCTTCCTCTTCATCTCTGTTATCTCTTATATCCTCATCCTCTGAATATGCCTTATTGTCGTTTTTGTATAGGTCCGTGAAATGTTTTTCCCAATCTTTTTTGTTTATTTTTGTGACAGATTTTTTGGTACTGTATTGTTGTTTTATCTATTCGAACAATTTCTTGTTGCCTTTATTATTCGTTTCTAATTCTTGCATTTGTTCAGAGATCCATGTGTTGTTCTTTCTTCTATAGAGTTTCAATGCTTTTGTTTTTCTTTTCTATATTGGTCCAGTTGTTCCTGTTCGGCACTTTGTAGCCATTTGTTTCTTGCGAGGTGCTTCAGTTGACTTTTTTGGTGACATTCCTCATCAAACCATTCTTTCGATTCTTTGTTTTTTGGAATCCTATTATTTTTTCTGCTGTCTCTGTTATGCTGTTCTTATGTTTTTCCATTCTCCTTCTATTTCTCTGTGCTCGTACTGACCCAATTTCTGTTCCAGTTGTTCTGTATATTGTTGCTTTGTTTCTTGCGTTTTCAGATTGGCTATATTCCATTTCCTCCTTTTTCCTTCCTTATGATTATTTGCTTTGATTATTTTCATCTTAAGTTTTGCTATCAACAATATGTGGTCAGTGCCTCCATTTACCCCTCTATATGACCTTACGTCTTGTACTATTTGTGTCCACTTTTTCGAAATTAGAGTATGATTTATTTGGTTTCCATCCATTCTTCCTGGTATCATCCATGTTATTTTGTGTTCTTTTTTATGTTTATGCCCAGTACTAACTATATATGTGTTTGTTGCTACTGCTAGGTTGCAGATTTCTCCTCCATTATCATTCGTAGTTTCATGAATGGTTTCTTTGCCAGCTACATTACGATTATAGTCCTCCTTTCCGATCTTTGCATTAAAATCACCCAATATTATTAATATGTCATTCCTCGGAATATTTTCACAGGTTTCTTCCAGGATGTCGTATAATTCTGCTTTATCTTCTTGGTTTGCTTCTTCGGTGGGTGCATAGCAATTGACTATCGAGATGTTGGCTTGTTTATTTTCTTATCCTTTCATTAACTGCTTTGAATTGTATCACTTTTTCCCTCATTTTTTTGTTCACCATAAATGCCGTACCATTCGTTCCCTGTTTGTTTTCTCCCGAATAATACATGCTAAAGTTTTTCTTCTCAATTTTTCCTTCTTTCTTCCGTCGTATTTCCTGTAGGGCTAGGATTTCTAGTTGGTATTTTTTCATTTCAAGAGCTATTTCTTGCATCTTACCTACTGCCAGCATGGTTCTAATATTCCAAGATCCCATTCTAATGGGTTTTGTTCTTTTCTTCTTATTGAGATTATTTCTTTATTTTGTGTGCGTTATTTTGTTTTCGTTAACCGTTTGCATTTCCGAGTCTTTTTTTGCCATGTCAATATCATATTTCAGCCGCTGTTCTTCGTTTATTAGTTTTTTGAATTTTCTATCAGCTGTTCTCTCTCTTCGTCCCATATCTAGATTTTGCCATTCACTATTAATTTCTTGTAGCCGATTTTCGTTTGATTACCTTTGCTTCTTTCGTCCTTTGCTATTCTAGTTATTTCCTTTTGTATTTCTTTTTCTTTGGATGTCCAATCGTTGTTTATATAGATACGATCTTTATGCTGTTTTAGTTTAGGTTTCTTGTTTAGGATTTCCATTTTATCCGTGAGGGCTTCTGTTTCTATTGCGCATACTGTTTCTCCTATTTTTTTTTGCACTTCTTAGTTTTATTTGTATTTGCAACTCTTAGGCTATGAAATTTTCCATTTCTTCTTTTAATTTCTTATAATCATTTGTTTCTACTTTCAACCCAGTTACGATCAAGCTTTTCTTTTTGCTAAATTTCTCTAGTTGCTCCATTCTTTCATGTAGCTGTTTTACTTCTTTTTTTAGTTTTTTTCTGCTTTTACATCCATTAACTCTTTATTGGTTTGTTGTTATTCTTTCCTTATTTGTTTTATTTCCTGAAGCATTTCATCGTTTTTATTCATTAGCTCTTTCATTATTGTAATCATAACATTTTCCATGTCTTCCTTGTTTTCGTTGCCTGCTTTGCTTGGTGACCGTTTTTTAATTTCACTTCTATTAAAACAATCATCCAAGTTTTCTCTTTTGCGTTTCGTTTCATCATCGGTTTCACTTCCTGTGCCATTTTTTCCATTTTCTAGGAGTGCAGCGCTAAATACCTGGAATACCGATATTAGATTATCAACAATACTTAAAAAATTAAAGTTACCAATTCACCGGTAGTTAATGGGTTATCTAAAAATTAACTGCGCACCAGAGTTGCCAGTTGGCCTGTAATTAGGATGGGGGATTAAAATAGATACGAATTCACCGGGACCCGGAAATATGCACACCCTGATATTCTAGTTACCTAAGCTCGTCCGATTGGCGCATGACGTCAGCAACAGAGTAAAGCATAGTCCCGTCTATGCGTTCGTAATACGAACACGAATGAAATTTGAGAATAGTACAAATGAATGAATTATGACTAAAAGAAACTAAGTGATTTTTATAGTTTAGAGGAAAATTATTAAACTATTTACTTTTATTTAAATTGATTTTCAGTTATTTGTAAAGTTCCCAGTTTCTTGATTATATTGGTATCCGGAAAATAAAAATATTCATATAATCGATATCTATAAAATTATTATATTTCGTTAGTTGGCAAAAATTGATTAGTGGCCTACATATTAGTAAATATAATTTTTACCAAGGGGAAGAAAAGCCCCAAAATAAAACCATAAATTTAATGGATTGATAAAAAAACAAAATTTTTTACTTTTTAAATAATGTATTTCATCAGATTTAAGTAAGAGGCTTGGAAAAGACAAAAATAAGTTTTACAGTTTTCATGCCATGCACTTTATTTAAATTTTGTGCATGTGAAATGGATGTACATACAGCAACTATGTAGCAGTTTTCATAATTTTTCTTTTACGCAATGTCAGGTTGTTAAGAGACTTGTTTAATTCTTTAATTCGGAAGTACATCCGAGACCTAAAAAATAACTTGTTCGCTTTGTTAGAACAGTCTACAGTTACACTTTTGGACATAAGGTTTTCTAAATAATTTTTAGTTACCAAAATGGAATCACCATTCATGTGGAAGGAAAAATTGTCTCCAGTTACTTAATATATGACAAGAGAGTGTCTGATGGTTTACATAAACCACACTTACTCAAATGATCAACCCACGTGTACGTTGAAACATCTTCGGATTGAATACTGGAGTCCTTCAATTTATGGCAGATATAACCAGCCAAATTCTCCAAACCATCATACTTGAGGTCACTAATGTTTTTTCATTCTGACTCTCATTGAAAACTTAAAAATCCACAACTGTTTCGTTGTTAGAATCCAGCCTTTGGTTCAATTGTCCAGAAATTGGTAAATCTGGGATGTCGTCTGTTTAAACGTTCGAAAATTCGTTCCGTTGTCTTTCCTACCCGTATATAACTTTTATAAAATATAATAAACCTTTTTGTAAACACTTTAAAAAAAAATTAATGGGTTTTCCCAGAAAAGAGCTTCATTTTTTGGTACTATGTATCACGTTAAAATATTTGATTTGGAATTTGAAGGATAAGATCTTCTTTTTTATGAGCTACAAATTTACTTTTACTGGTCCTATAGACTAAGAATATACCATTTTTTCGTTTTTTTTATACGCTACATTTTTTCCAAGAATATTTTTTCGATAAAATAGTTACTTTTTGAGTATTTGCGAAAAACCGCCGAAAAACGTGTTTTTTTTTTGTTGAAAAGTAAACATTTTTAGTCGCAAGTGACTCTAGTACCTACCACTGAATTAACCTAGTACCTAAGTTAAAAAAACTCTATAGAGCAAAAGTTGCTTAAAGTTAGTCAGATCTGTTTCCGGACTTATTTTAAACGTATATTTTTTCACCCTCCAAGTAAAAGCAATCAACGGCACAAATTCAACTTTGAAGTGGGGGATGGGTAGAATCTAAATCCAAATTTTCATGCAATTAGGAGTTGACCCTGAAAATTATGTGTGTTTCTTTTTATCTTTTAAATCATTTCACTTAAAATCATTTTTTAACTACCAAATAATAATTACATATTGAGTTATTTTATTTTTTAAACTTTAATAAAAATTATAAAAATTTTTACTTTCTTGTAATGTATTTTTAAAACAAGCAATCATTTAAATAATTATTTTGCATAATAAACCTTTTTGTAAACACTTTAAAAAAAATTTAATGGGTTTTCCCAGAAAAGAGCTTCATTTTTTGGTACTATGTATCACGTTAAAATATTTGATTTGGAATTTGAAGGATAAGATCTTCTTTTTTATGAGCTACAAATTTACTTTTACTGGTCCTATAGACTAAGAATATACCATTTTTTCGTTTTTTTTATACGCTACATTTTTTCCAAGAATATTTTTTCGATAAAATAGTTACTTTTTGAGTATTTGCGAAAAACCGCCGAAAAACGTGTTTTTTTTTTGTTGAAAAGTAAACATTTTTAGTCGCAAGTGACTCTAGTACCTACCACTGAATTAACCTAGTACCTAAGTTAAAAAAACTCTATAGAGCAAAAGTTGCTTAAAGTTAGTCAGATCTGTTTCCGGACTTATTTTAAACGTATATTTTTTCACCCTCCAAGTAAAAGCAATCAACGGCACAAATTCAACTTTGAAGTGGGGGATGGGTAGAATCTAAATCCAAATTTTCATGCAATTAGGAGTTGACCCTGAAAATTATGTGTGTTTCTTTTTATCTTTTAAATCATTTCACTTAAAATCATTTTTTAACTACCAAATAATAATTACATATTGAGTTATTTTATTTTTTAAACTTTAATAAAAATTATAAAAATTTTTACTTTCTTGTAATGTATTTTTAAAACAAGCAATCATTTAAATAATTATTTTGTAACAATTTGTATTATTTAAGAATATCATAATTACATTCTGGTTTCGTAGTAAGTGTTTTTTAAGAATATTAATGTATAGTTTTAAAATATTATATTGCAAATAATTATCATTATTAAATGGTTATTATTTGTGAAGTATTATTTTTCTTTTTTCACACCCTTATGTATGTAACAAAACTAAGGGACTTTCTGAAAGGTAAATCGTAGACGCTAAAGACACAAAAGAAGCGATACTTAAAAGTTACATAAAGAATTCGAGACAACGCTGTTGGTGCCGTCATTGACTCCGCCCGCTATATATCTGTATATCGTGGGAAATATACAATACAACACGAGCTCCAATCGCTCGACTAATACTCTTTAGAGCTGGCATCAGTGTGTGATCTCGCGTTGATCGGTAAATATCTAAAATTTCGTATATAAGTCCTCCCCTTTACTTTTCAGCTACGGATCTCGTTTCGCTGTAAATTTATCAGAAAAATTTAAGTACAAAAATCTTTTCCCCTCTAAGTGTGCCATGATTAATATGTTAATTATAAAGATAGTTATGAACAATATACTCCAATAATTAATTTCCTATTGGTGGATCTCGGGTTGTCCTCGATTTAGTCGGATCTCGCCTTGATATGAAGACGTATATATATATATATATATATATATATATATATATATATTTATCCGGCCCACGTTTTCAGTCCCGCTATATTATTCAGGCTACCTAAGACCCACTTAATCCAAATGATTAAGGTGTGTATATAAACAGGAAATAAGCAGTTCGAAAATATAACTTCTTAAGCATGCTTAGAGGGGAAAACATTTCTTTTTACATAAAAAGTTGCATACCGAATAACAGTTTTTAAACCCAATTCATTTTACCACCTTCTCGAGCCCATATACAGGGTGTAACAAAAATACAGGTCATAAATTAAAGTACATATTTTGGGACCAAAAATAGTTCGAATGAACCTAACTTACCTTAGTACAAATATGCACATAAAAAAAGTTATAGCCCTTTGAAGTTACAAAATAAAAATCGATTTTCTCGAATATATCGAAAACTATTAGAGATTTTTTATTAAAAATAGACAAGTAGCATTCTTATGCCAGGAACATTTTAAAGAAAAATTATAGTGAAATTTGTGCACCCCCTAAAAATTTTATGGGGTTTTGTTCCCTTAAACCCCCCCCCCCAAACTTTTGTGTACGTACCAATTAAATTCTTATTCTGGCACCGTTAGTTAAATTCAATATTTTCAAAACTTTTTTGCCTCTTAATATTTTTTCGATAAGGCAGTTTTTATCGAGATGCGGCTTCTTTTTTAATATGTTTACATAAAAAAATTATGGGGATTTTGTGCCTTTAAACCCCCCAAATGTTTGTGTACGTTCTCATTAAACTATTAGTGCGATACCATTAGTTAAACACAGTGTTTTTAAAACTTTTTTGACTCCTTGTATTTTTTCGATAAGTAACCTTTTATCCAGATGTGGCTTCTTTTTTAATATGGTTCAAAATATACCTAAAAATGTAAATCATAAATAAATTTTCATATTTTACCAAGTCTCCATAATCGTACTTAACCATATACAAATATGTGGTGGATTTGACAAATATTCAAAATATCTCGATAAAAACTAACTTATCGAAAAAGTACTGAGAGACAAAAAAGTTTTTAAAACATTGCGTTTAACTAATGGTACTACAATAATAATTAAATTGGAACGTACACAAAAGTTTGGGAAGGTTTAAAGGAACAAAACCCCATAAAATTTTTAAGGGGTGTCCAAATTTCACTATAATTTTTTTTTAAGATATTACTGCCATAAGAGTGACACATGTCAATTTTCAATAAAAAATCTCTAATAGTTTTCGATATATTGGAAAAAATCGATTTTCAGTTTGTAACTTCAAAGGGCTGTAACTTTTTTTATGTGCACATTTGTACTAAGGTAAATTAAGTTCAATCAAACTATTTTTGGTCCCAGAATATGCGATTAAATTTATGACCTGTATTTTTGTTACACCCTGTATACTACTTGATAATATCCCACCATCGTAACCAGACCCAGCGGTGTTGCCAGACAATCGGGACTCGTGGCGTTGGTCGAAAATGTTATACCATATACCAATCCCTAAGTGGTCACAATTATTGGATTTTTAGAAGTTAATAAATTTGTCTCCATAAAATATCATGACCTTGGGATTCATTATTTCTTCTTCTTAACGTGCCCTATCAAGTCCCCTTGACGTTGGCGATTAAGATGGCGAAACTGTCTCTGTCTCGAGCTATTCTAAATAGGTGTTCTGCTTTCTTTATTCCTGTCCACTCCCGGATATTCTTCAACCAAGAGGCCTGCTTTCTACCAATTCCTCTGCGTCCTTCGATTTTACCCATCATAATAAGTTGAAGAATATTATACCGGTCTCCCCTTACTACGTGTCCAAAATAGGCCATCTTTCTATATTTGATGTTATCAAGCAGCTCGCGGGTAGCATTTGCTCTCTTAAGGACTGCCACATTTGTCAGCATAGCCGTCCATGGTGTTTTCAGAATACGTCTGTGAAGCCACATTTCAAAGGCCTCCAAACGGTTAATGGTGGATATTTTTAATGTCCATGCTTCGACACCATACAAGAGGACTGACCAAATGTAACATTTAATCATGCGCTTTCGAAGTTGAAGTTGCAAGGCATCATTACAGAAGAATGACCTCATTTTTAAAAATGTCGTGCGGGCTATCTCGATTCTACATTTTATCTCTTTATCTGGATCTAGTTGTTCAGTAATATGGCAACCAAGATATTTAACACTGGGTACTCTTTGAATTATATGACCATTAACATATAACCGTGAATCTTGATGGGCCAAACATCTTGATGGGCTAAATACCATGTATTTTGTTTTTGAACAGTTTATATTTAGGCCAAACTCTCTTCCCACTGTGTCAATGGCATTTAAAAGATGTTGTAATCCATTCATATCATCACTTAAAATAACTGTATCGTCTGCATTTCTGATTGTATTTATCAGAATTCCATTAACCTTCACACCCCATTCCAAATTATGCAGCGCTTCCTTAAATATTCTATCTGAATACAAATTGAACAACAGTGGGGACAGTATACAACCCTGTCTGACACCTCTTTGTATTTTGCATATTTCTGTTGATTTTCCATTTATGCAAGCTGTCGCTGTTTGACGCCAGTATAATTTTTCTATGATTCGTACATCTTGACTATCAACTCCTTTATCCTTTAATATTTTAATTAATTTGTGATGTTGTACTCGATCAAAGGCCTTCTCATAGTCAATAAATACAGCAAAGACGTCTTTCTTTTGATCTCGGCATTTCTGCAATAACACATTTAGTGCAAAGAGTGCGTCCCGGGTTCCCAGTCCATTTCTGAAGCCAAATTGTGTTTCATCCTGGTCTTCTTCACATTTATCTCTGATTCTACTGTGGATGATACGTAGAAAGATTTTCAAGGTGTGGCTCATAAGGCTTATCATTCTATAGTCGCTACAGTTTTTTGGACGTTGTTCATTCATTATTTACTATACTTAAATTATACAAATTAGTCCAGTCGGGTTAGACGAATAAAAGGCCTATAACCTTGCATGCCGAGCTGCCCCAAATTTCATTTTTCTAATCTTTAGGAAGGGTCAATAGTAGTGTAAATTTAAAATCTCGACTGAATTTCGCCGTTGAGTAGCCGCCATCTTGATTTTAAACGAGGACCGTTTTTGCTCAATATCTCCGCCATTTTCAACTTCTCGACAAAAAGTGTAAAAACTGAAATGGTTGAAAATTCGATTTTCTATAAATTCTTTTATTATCATTTTTTTCGTGAGGTCCATATTTTCCGAGTTATGGGGGAAAATAATGAGAGTTAGAACATAATTATTGAATTACATATTTCGTTTATTATTAGATTTACGACAAAAATGTACCAATAAAAAATAAAGAGAATTCAATTTTATACAATTTTGATTTCTTTTACCTTTTTGCTAAAAGCAATATTTAAGGTAGTACGTAGTCGGTAAAGGCGCGAGCGTAAGACCTGATTCATTTTATAGCAATGGTTTTTGTTCAGCATCTACGCCATTTTTAACTTTTCGATAACAACGGCCGGAACTAATATTGTTCCACATATGATTTCCTACAATTTCTTATTAAAAATTTTTTTGATGCGGTTGATATTTTTGGAGTTAAGCGGAAAAATAGTAAAAAGGGGTGTGAGGCATAATTATCCCAAGTTTTATAATTTTATCATTTAGGGAAGGTCAATAGTAGAGTAAATTTAAAATTGCTACTGAATTCCGCCGTTGCGTTAGCCGCCATATTGATTTTAAAGAAGAAGCGTTGTTGCTTAATATCTCCGCCATTTTCAACTTTTTGAAAAAATGGTAGGAATAGAATTGTTGGAAATGCAATCTCCTACAATTTCTTTTGCACATTTTTTTATGCGATCACTATTTTTCGAGTTAAGGGGTAAAATAGTGAAAGCGGAGGGGAAGCATAATTATTGAATAATTGTCTCGTGTATCATTAATTTAAGGGCATGATTGTACGTAAACAAAAATAAAGAGAATGATCGTAGGTTCTCTGGTCTCTCTAGCCAGAGAACGAGCCTTCGTAGGTTCACTGGTTCTCTCGAAAAATTGTAGTAACTCGCTATTGTAACAAACTCAGTCCTTACAATTTTTGTCGAAAAGTTGAAAATGGCGGAGATATGGAACAAAAACATTTGCTATAAAACCAATCAGGTCTTACGCTCGCGCCTTTACCGCATACGTACTACGTTAAATATTGATTTTATGAAAAAAATGGATCAAATGAAAATTGTATAAAATTTAATTCACTTTTATTTTTGTATAGGTACATTTTTGTCGTAAAACTAATAATAAACGAAATAATTCAATAATTATGCTCCAACTCACTGTTTTCCCCCATAACTCGGAAAATATCGACCGCACGAAAAAAATTAAAATAAAATAAATTATCTAAAATTGAATTTTCAACAATAATTGTGTGAAGTACTAAAATTATTTTAGTACTTACACGTTTTGTCGAAAAGTTGAGAATGGCGGAGATATTGAGCAAAAACCGTTCTCGTTTAAAATCAAGATGGCGGCTAACACTACAGCGGAATTCAGTCGAGATTTTAAATTTACATTACTCTTAACCCTCCTTAAAGATTAGAAAAATTTAATTTTGGACAGCTTGGCATGCAAGGTCGACTGCTATCCCGACTGGGCTAAAGGTAGGTATAGTCTTTTTACTACAAAAGCAAGGTTATGAGGTCAAAATTTCTGACGTCAGAGCACTGACAAATTATTAGAATGTGACTTTTCGTCATGGCCACGTTAATGCCATTACCTGTCAGATATTTTCTTTGTTTTTGTTTACTGTACAAATAATATATCTAATTATTTTTTCCTATTAATGATGTCAATCGGTTTTCATTTCTTGCCGAAATATATTAATAATACGCCGAAATATTGGTAATGTTAATGAAATCAACTTTAAAATTTACATTTCTTTAGCTGACCGAACTGACCGATCTTGCAAAAGTGTCAAAATGGTATTATAATAGGGCTTTTCATTCACAGTCATTTGTTTCGAGCTTCTGTCATATGTTGTATAATCCGGGTATATTAATATTATACACAGATTATACAACATATGACGGAAGCTCGAAACAAATGACAATCGATGAAAAGCCCTATAAGAAAAACGTAATCGCGAGTACATTGAGAATTTTAGAATTATATTAATTAAATAACCAAAAACATATTTTATTATTAATAATATAAATTTTATGAAACATTCCTTTAAGTTAAATACTCCAGAAAATAATAATTTTATTTAAATATATCAGACAATCGTACGCTGTAACGCTGTAATCGTACTGATGTAACAGTTCTGTGTTGCTACATTTTTCTTCATTTCGTACACAATTTGATTCAAAATATAGCTTTACACTGTAGGGACTGTTTTTATAAATACCTACACATATTAAAATATACCTTAATTTAAAAACTATTGCAATTATTGTTGTGTACCTATACTATTGTGTTTGTGTTCGTATTGAGAAACATTATGCAAAATCAAAAATGCTTCTTTAATAGATTGTTTATTTTTAAACAAGAACGAAAAAATGGGATTCCCTTCTACCATTAACTGCAGAGAATAGATGTAAGTTACAGAATTTAGATTTCTCAGATTAGCTTTATTAGAAATAAGTTTATTATTAGATTTAAAGATCTGAAAGTTTTCTTATGAATTTTAGCGATTGCAGTACTTAGTTTTAAAAATATTAAATAATCTATTTTAATGATTATACCTACACTGTGGTAATATTGTTGGTAAATAATATATTTCGGCAAGTAATGAAAAACAAATTGACATCATTAATTTGAATAAATAACCATAGATATTATTTTTATAGTAAACAAAAAAATCTGACAAGTAATGACATAAACGTGGCCTTGATGAAAAGTTACATTCTAATGTTTGACAGTGCTGTTACGTCAGAAATTTTGACCTAGGTAATCTTGCTTTTGTAGTAAAAAGACTATACATATAAAAATTTTCGCTGATTTAAACTAACGAACTATCAAAAATAACAGTATATTATTTAAAAAATGAACAAGTTTCGTTCGTCGAAAATAAATGCAATTCTTTATGCATTTATGATATCCACAAATGTCGCCTGCTTAATCGCAAAATAGATTATGTTACCCTTTATGTAAGCTCTCTTTTACAAATAAATTTAAACTCATATAAATTTAAAGTCTAATTTTTACTTTTAATTTTTTGGTTAACAACAATTTTAGTTTTTTTTATTACTTAAACGACAATATTGCACGTTTGTGAATGTGTTTTGAGTATCAAAAATCTGTAAAAATTACTGTTACAATATTTTTCATCTTTTTTTCAATTTTCTAAAATAAAATATCGCATTTTGGATAAACAAAACCTAGTTTTCTTTTTGGGGAATAATTCAACACAAATCTATCATTGTTACCAGCGCGAAATAATAAAAAAACAACGGTAGTTAGTAGGCAGTTTTAGCATATCGGGTCTGTATCAGAACTGTAGATATATACCCAATCAACGTATATTTAAAAGCCTCATAATCCTTAAAACTTGTTTTAATTTTGGATCAAATAAATTTTAGGTCGTTTTAGTGTATCGGGACTGTATGAGCCCTCTGAATATATATTCTTGGTTTATTTATACACCATACGGTGTTGCCAGGTGTAGGGCTTCTAGGCGTATGTTAACTATGCGAAATATATACAGCTAGTTGAGCGCGACCGAAGCGCCCTCCAATCTGCCGAACGGTGAACTAAATCTGTATATAATATGATGTATTACCGATTTTTCAAGCCCAGCTAAAAATTCACCCCCTGCACCCCCTACACCCCTAGAATCTAGTACTATAAGAAAACGTTGTCAGACCCGAAGCCGGGTCTGACAACGTCACTTTTGGACTGAATAGGCGGTGAAGTATGACGTTTTGGGACTGTATAAGCGGTCAAACAAATATATATATATATATATATATATATATATCTTACGTTTATATCTTCTTCTTGTAGTGCCTATCCGTTTCGGGTGTTGGCGACCATCATGGCAATCTGCACTTTGCACACTGCTGCTCTGAAAAGATTTGTAGTGGTTGTGTTGAACCACGTTCGTAGATTTCTCAGCCAGGAAATCCTTCGCCTTCCTGGTCCTCGCTTTCCCTCTACTTTTCCCTGCAAGACCAGTTGCAACAGTCCATATCTCTCACTGTTCCTCATGATGTGACCGAGGTATTCGATTTTGGCTGTTTTTATTTTGATTAACAGCTCTTTTTCTTTTTTCATTCTCAGCAAAACACCCTCATTAGTAATGTGGTCGGTATAAGATATCTTCAGGATTCGACGATAAAGCCACATCTCAAAAGCCTCAATTTTCTTGCAGGTGGCGTCTGTGAGAGTCCACGACTCAACTCCGTACAACAGTATAGGAAATATATAACATCGTAGTAATCTGACTTTTATGGGTATCGACAAATCATGACATTTGAACAACTTTGCCATTTTTTGAAATGCTGATCTTGCTTTCTCTATCCTACATTTGATTTCTATAGAATGGTCCCAATTTTCATTGACGTTCGTACCAAGGTAGGTGTATGTTTTTACTCTTTCTATTTGTTGACCATTCACACTGATTCGTCCAAATTGCTGTTCATTCTTAGAGATCATCATACATTTGGTTTTCTTAGTGTTTAGTGAAAGTCCGTATCTCTGACTGACTTCTGCGATTCTGCTCATTAACTCCTGTAGGGCTTTAGAACTGTCAGCAAATACCACAGTGTCGTCTGCGTATCTTATGTTATTGATACATTCTCCGTTAATTCTAATTCCGGCTTCAACATCATCCAATGCTTCTTGAAAGATTTCCTCAGAGTAGATGTTAAACAGCAGTGGGGATAGTATACATCCCTGACGGAGCCCACGTTTGATTTTGATATCGTCGGATTCTCCTGCCTCTGTCCGGATAGATGATGTTTGATTCTAGTACAGATTGCTGATAATCCTTAAATCACAGGTGTTTATTCCAATATTGGTTAATATCTCCATCAGCTTGTCGTGCTTTACTGTATCGAACGCTTTATGGTAATCAATGAAACATGCATAAATATCGCAATTCACGTCTCTACATCGTTGAAATAGCACTTGTATACTAAATAGAGCCTCTCTTGTACCCACTGCATTTCGAAAACCAAACTGTGTTCGGCTGATTTTTTCTTCGCACAGTCTATATATCCTTTGATGTATAATTTTTAAAAATAGCTTTAAAATATGGCTCATTAAGCTGATGGTTCGGAAATCACTGCAGGATACGGACTTTGTTTTCTTTGGTAAAGCAACAAACGTCGACTTCAACCATGCTTTTGGTATTACTCCGCTTAAATATATGTCGTTAAATATTTTGGTTAGGCGTTGAGTACCATCGGTGTCAAATAGTTTTATGAGTTCAGCATATGCATTGTCAGGTCCAGGAGCTTTGCCATCTTTTAGTTGTGATATTGCTCTTTCCACTTCACCTGATGTGATTGGTAAGTGGTCATCACATATGTAGGATGGAGGTTGTTCGGATCTAGTATCATCAAAAAGTTCCTGTATGTATTTTGTCCATATGCAGATTTCTTGATTTCTGTCTGTGATGATATTCCCCTGTTGGTCTCGCAATTTGCTAGCTGTGTTGGATTTCTGAAGACCAGCTGCTTGTTTCACCTTTTTATGCATGTTAAACGTATCATGTTTTTGCTCTAACGACTCTATCTCTTCACACTGTGATTTTAACCAATTTTCTTTGGCCTTTCTTATTTCAGTTCTTATTTGTCTCTGAATCGTGTTGTACATTATTTTGTTGTTTTTTGATTTTCTTCTTTCTTCCATAAGTTGTAGTATATTGTCGTTCATCCAACTTTTTCTCATCTCTTTCTTTTCTATTAGATGTTCTTCTCTGATGTTGTTAAAGGTTTCACATATATTTTGGAGTGATTCTTCGGCATTATATGTTTGCTCCATATTAATTAGCTTCTCTGAAAGAATCTGTGCGACTGTCTCTTTTGTTTTCTTATCTTTTAGTATTCTCATATCGCACTTTTTGTTGCTGTTCTTTTTTGCAACCTTCTTGAATCTAAACCTAAATTTACCAACAACAGGAACATGATCTGATGATACGTCAGCACCGGGGTAACCCTTAACCGATAGGCATCCATTACGGAATCTCTTGTTCACCATTATGTAGTCAATTTGATTCCGTATTACGTTTCCTGGTTGATCTTGCGGGGAGACCCAGGTGTACAAGCGTCTTGGTGGTAGTTTGAAGAATGTGTTTAGTATTGTAAATTCTTCTTCTTCTACAAACAGTTTTAATCTGTCCCCCCTTTCATTTCTCTGTCCTAGACCAAAATCACCTATGAATTCACCGCTTCTCCCTTCACCAATTTTCGCATTGAAGTCACCCATAATGATTGTTATATCTTCTTTTTTAAGTCGTTTAATTGACTTTATATATATATAACAGATGAAATAGAGAATGTGGAAAAATCCCCTTACGAACAATTCACATATCCACCATTTCGGGCTGGGAAAAATTTTTTTGAATAGAATCAAAGATCCAAACACCAGTTCTTAGAAATGTGTTTCGCCCTCTTCAACCTCTCTGGGCGCATCAGTAAAGATGAGAGGTTGAATATCTTTAGACACATTTCAATCAAAAAAACAACATTCGAGACCTATACATAGAAGGTGCGTAAATCTACGGCAAATCCGACAATGACAGTCTCAAGTTTTAATTCCCTAATTACTTAAAGTAAGTAAAATATATGTTTAAAAACATAAGATGTAGATCTTTGAAACACACTCAGTGATCAAAAGATCCAAGGTTTTCTAAGAACTGGTGTTTGGATCTTTGATTCTATTCAAAAAAAATTTTTCCCAGCCCGAAATGGTGGATGTGTGAATTGTTCATAAGGGGATTTTTCCACATCCTCTATTTCATCTGTTTGATTTCGTACGAGTGGTCGTTAAACCATTAACCTTGGATCTTTTGATCACTGAGTGTGTTTCAAAGATCTACATCTTATGTATATATATATATATATATATATATATATATATATATATATATATATATATATATATATATATAGGGTGCGCCAAACCTCTGGTCTTCTTTGATTACGGCTAAACTATGAGATATACAAAAAAATGTTTATAACAAAACTAATGTGTATCAAAGAGGTCTATAATTTAAAATTATTTTCAAATATACAGGGTGAGTCAGAACGACGGTATGAACCAAAGTTGTATTTTTTTAAATGGAATACCCTGTATATTAAATCATTTTTAAATATATTATTTAAAAATATGAAAAATTTGTATAAGGTCTTATAGGCCTAAAGTTAATAATTTTCGAAATATTTACATTTTTATTGAGAAAAATGGTAATATTTATAGGGTTGTGGATTATGTTTCCAAGGAAATAAAAATTTAGGTGATAGGTCAAAGTTTTTAAAATATAATGTTATTTTTAAATAATTTAATATTTTTTACTTTTAGCCATAAAATATACAGTGTGATCACTATTTGCAAATACAAAATTTTCTCATTTTTTTTAAATGGGACACCCTGTATATTAGTTTTGCCTTTTGTAGTAAATGTTACAACCTTTCTTTTGGTATAAGGTTGTATGTACCTAGCATGTTTCGTTTTGTAGATATTTTAAAAAACTATAGATTTTACGTTTTTGCGGACTTTTTATTTAAAAATTTTTTTGCAAAAAAAATAATTATAATCTGGTTTTAGAAACATACACTAAAATATAAAATATGAAAATAAAAACGTAATTAAAGATTAAAATAAATCGTATGCTAGTACAATTCAATTGAATTTAATAACTTTAAATTATTTTACAAAAAATATTTTACCATATTAATGAATACATAAATTAGTTACTAAATTAAATAAACAACCAAATTTTAAATCAATCGTAGTAATTCTTCTACCGCAGCAACTTTCCTGTACCAAATTAATTGTTAGTTATATTGTATTTACGAGTAAGATCAGTTAATAACTTTTTAATTTACCTACATCTTGAGAACGTATAAAGTATGCTTTGAAACAAATGAACGTTATGGAAGTATATTAAGAAGTAAATAGTATCTATGTACCTACTCGTGTCAAAAAAGCTGGTAATAATTTCTAATGGTTTCGCCCAAAACAAATGTCATATCCAAAAATTTTTCGGTTAAAAAATTAAAATTTAAAATATAAAAAATTGTTACAAAAATTTCAACTACAAAAGTATTACCAGTTTTTGTGACACCAGTAAATACTATTTATATTAATAAATAATTTGGCTGATACATTTAACATTCATTTGTTTCAAAGCATAGGTACTTTATAATAATTTTTATATTCTCAAGATGTATGTAAGTAAATTTAAAAGGTAAATTAAAAGTTTAACTAAATACAATTTAACTAACAATTAATTTGGTACAGGAAAGTTGCTGTAGTAGAAAAATTACTACGGTTGATTTAAAATTTGGTTGTTTATTTAATTTAGTAACTAATTTATGCATTCATTAATATGGTAAAATATTTTTTGTAAAATAATTTAATGTTATTAAATTCAATTGAATTGTACTAGCATACGATTTATTTTAATCTTTAATTACGTTTTTATTTTCATATTTTATATTTTAGTGTATGTTTCTAAAACCAGATTATAATTATTTTTTTGCAAAAAAATTTTTAAATAAAAAATCCGCAAAAACGTAAAATCTATAGTTTTTTTAAAATATCTACAAAACGAAACATGCTAGGTACATAGAACCTGATACCAAAAGAAAGGTTGTAATATTTACTACAAAACTCAAAATTAATATATAGGGTGTCCCATTTAAAAAAAAATGAGAAAATTTTGTATTTGCAAATAGTGATCACACTGTATATTTTATGGCTAAAAGTAAAAAATAATAAATTATTTAAAAATAACACTATATTTTAAAAACTTTGACCTATCACCTAAATTTTTATTTCCTTGGAAACATAATCCACAGCCCTATAAATATTACCATTTTTCTCAATAAAAATGTAAATATTTCGAAAATTATTAACTTTAGGCCTATAAGACCTTATACAAATTTTTCACATTTTTAAATAATATATTCAAAAATTATTTAATATACAGGGTGTTCCATTTAAAATAATACAACTTTGGTGCATACCGTCGTTCTGACTCACCCTGTATAATTGAAAATAATTTTAAATTATAGACCTCTTTGATACACATTAGTTTTGTTATAAACATTTTTTTGTATATCTCATAGTTTAGCCGTAATCAAAGAAGACCAGAGGTTTGGCGCACCCTGTATATACACTCGGGTGCAAAATTAACCGGACACCTTAAAAATGGTTACCTGTTGTCCGATTTAAGGGATTTTTTAATATGTTATAGCCTTATTCTTTAGCAATACCGTGTTAATAATATTGTTGCTAAACAGGTAAATTTTCATTGTATACCGGGTGTACCAATGAAACTGTGTTTTTTTCTCAAACTTCGCATCGCCCTGTGGAGTATTCTAACATTTACGAAATACTCAAATTTAAACCCAACTAAAGCCTCATGTTTTCTCAACATTCTGTTTTTGAGTCATTCCCTTATGTTGGATGGTTAAAAAGTTAGGTACTTTAACAGTTAGCCATGTTTACAAACTTTATGGAGTTATTCTACATGAAAAAATTATGACAATTTGCATGACAACCTATGTCCGCAAATGCTTAATTTCTAAGATAGAGGGTGTTGAAATTTATCTTATAAACTGACGATTTATTTATTGCTTTAAAACCGGTTGAGATATGCAAATGAAATTTGGTGGGTTGTAAGACGTAGTTATTATACAACTTTTGACATACAAGTTAGAATTTAATATTCACCATTGGCGCGCATACGGGTAATATGAGCTGTCATATTACCCGTATGCGCGCCAATGGTGAATATTAAATTCTTACTTGTATGTCAAAAAATGTGCAATAACTACGTCTTAAAACCTACTAAATTTCATTTGCAGATCTCAACCGGTTTTAAAGCAATAAATAAATCAACAGTTTGTAAGAAAAATTTCAACAACCCCTATCTCAGAAACGAAGCATTTGCGGCCATACCGTTTATAAACCAAACTGTCATTATTTTTTCATGCAGAATTACCCTTTAAAGGTTGCCATACTTATTTAAAAAGACCCTGTATTTATGAAAAACATGGCTAGTTGTTAAATTACCTAACTTTTTTATGGTCCAATGTACGCGAATGAATCAAAACACAAAATGTTTAGAAAACGTGAGGTTATAGTTAGATTTCAATTTCAGTATTTTGTAAATGCTAGAATATTCCACAGAGTGATGCGAAGTTTAAGAAAAAAACACGGTTTCATTGGTACACCTCGTATACAATGAAAATTTACCCGTTTCGCAACAATATTATTAAAACGGTATTGTTAAAAAATAAAGCTATAACATATTAAAAAATCACTTAAATTGGACAACAGGTTTAGGAATTGCAAGACATCAAAAATTACCCATTTTTAAGGTGTCCGGTTAATTTTGCACCCGAGTGTATATATATGGAGAGGTTAACGCGAGTTAATAGATATCGGCATGGCTCGCAACAATGAAAATACAAAATATGCATAAGATGGAATGCAACCACAGACACGTGTTTCTGACTTATTAGTCGTCATCAGTATGGTATAGCCAAACAGGAGCAACGCAACCAATTTGTGGCTGTAATGTTAGAAGACTCTCAGGATTCGAGAGCAACAACTAACACATCCACGGAGGAAGCTACAGCTACCTGAGGAAAGTACTGCCAAACGTTTAAAACGTTTTAAAATCAAACAAGGAGAGGTTAACGCGAGTTAATAGATATCGGCATGGCTCGCAACAATGAAAATACAAAATATGCATAAGATGGAATGCAACCACAGACACGTGTTTCTGACTTATTAGTCGTCATCAGTATGGTATAGCCAAACAGGAGCAACGCAACCAATTTGTGGCTGTTATGTTAGAAGACCCTCAGGATTCGAGAGCAACAACTAACACATCCACGGAGGAAGCTACAGCTACCTGAGGAAAGTACTGCCAAACTTTTAAAACGTTTTAAAATCAAACAAGGAGAGGTTAACGCGAGTTAATAGATATCGGCATGGCTCGCAACAATGAAAATACAAAATATGCATAAGATGGAATGCAACCACAGACACGTGTTTCTGACTTATTAGTCGTCATCAGTATGGTATAGCCAAACAGCAGCAACGCAACCAATTTGTGGCTGCAATGTTAGAAGACCCTCAGGATTCGAGAGCAACAAGTAACACATCCACGGAGGAAGCTACAGCTACCTGAGGAAAGTACTGCCAAACGTTTAAAACGTTTTAAAATCAAACAAGGAGAAGTTAACGCGAGTTAATAAATATCGGCATGGCTCGCAACAATGAAAATACAAAATATGCATAAGATGAAATGCAACCACAGACACGTCTGACTTATTAGTCGTCATCAGTATGGTATAGCTAAACAGGAGCAACGGAACCAATTTGTGGCTGTAAAAAGGCGCGTCCACACTGGAGCAACATTTGGCAACTTGTAGCAATTTTATGTTGCAACAAGTTGCTAAATGTTTAATTTATTAAACTTTTGACATAAAACAAACTGTCCTCACTAGTGCAACAATGTTAATGAATGTTTGAACTTGTTGAATCACAAATTCAGTTGAGTACAACATTCTGTCCATACTGCTGTAGTTTTGTGACATGATGGAGGAAGGCTTATTAACTGCTACCGCGTGCTTTCTAATTTTGTGTGGTGATTCACGAAAACGGAAGCGTAAATGTTGGGTCCGTCCAAGTTTGAAGAAAAGGGAAAAATATGGTGGAAAGGAAATAATATCGGATTTAAAGAAAGATGACGTTTTATTAGAACTTCGAACCGATGGGTGCTTCAAAAATTTTTTGCGCATGAGTAGTTCAGATATGGAATTTTTGCTGCAAAAAATTGCACCAGTGATAAGAAAAGCAGATACTAACTGTAGAAAGGCTATACCTCCACAAGAACGATTAGCTGTAACATTGCGCTTTCTGGCAACTGGAGATTCCTACAGCAGCTTGATGTATTTATTTAAGATTTCGAAACAAGCTATCTCAAAGATAGTACCAGAAGTATGTGCTGCGCTAGTAAATGCAATTAAAGACCAAGTTAAGGTAAGTAAACTTTATTGTACTTTTTTATTGATAACTTTAGAAGTTTTACATGTTACTTAATTGAAATGCCTCTGCGAGAATGTTTGAGGAACCAAAAGCAGTAGAGGAGTCTGAAGAGTTTTGTATGTATGTCTCCGCTGGTGATATAGCTGGTGTGCTGCAATACGATGAATGTGATTGTGGTCTCGTGGAAGGTTGCATTGATAAAATTGGCTCATATGTGTTAGTTGATTGTGGCATTCCATAATCATATTTACCCATACTTGCATCGAACAAAATATTACCTATAAGATGTTCTACAATATTTTGTGCGCAGGTGGTATTCAAATCCCTAATTTTACACGCCATATGTTCTCCAAATACATCGAATTTGTCTCGCTGTCGTTTATTTTGTATGTCTTGAATTATTTTATATGCCTCTTCTTTTCGAGCGTTATCATCGATTTTTCTTGTAAGTGTTTGTGTGACACGTCTAGTTTTATTAGGGTGTTTAAATTCATCAAGATTTGTGCTGTTCGGATTTTCCACGGTTTTTTTACGAGGCTCTTGAGAGGATCTGTTAGATGTCGAAGGCTTCTCACAAGCAGCGTTAGATGTTGATGGGTTTTGAGAACCATCGTCATACAAGTCTTTCATGCCTTCGTTGCCATTTTCTGCATCTTGAAATTCTTGGGTCTCATTTCCACCTTCATCACAATCTGTTACTTGTGAATCATCTAAATCCGTTTCGGAGGAAGAGTCATTAAGGTCATCCTGAAAAGAAAAATACATTGTATAAAATGTAAACACTACAGTAATCTACATTTTTAGCATAAGTAATGATATCTTTGTATTTCAGATGCCTAAAACTGCTCAAGAATGGGAAACAATTACTAATGGTTTCAGTGTTCTTTGGAATTTTCCAAAATGTGTAGGCGTCATGGATGGCAAAGCACATTGCAATACAAGCACCAAAAACAGTGGAAGTGATTTCTTCAATTACAAAACGTTTTTTAGCATTGTTCTGTTCGGCGTAATGGATGCTAATTACCGATTTTTGTATTTTCATGTAGGCTCCCAAGGGAGAATATCTGATGGAGGAGTTTTCGAAAATACATTATTCAAAAAACTATTAACTCGCTGCAAACTCAACCTTCCAGAATATAGCTCTTTACCAGGACGTGAGAAATTAGTCCCTCACGTATTTTTAGGGGATGATGCCTTCCCATTATCACCAAATTTACTGAAACCCTACCCTGGGGCGCAGGACAAAGGGTCTCCCAAAAGGATATTTAATTACCGTCTCAGTAGAGCGAGAATATCAGAAAATGTTTTTGGAATGTTATCTTCGATTTTTAGAATATTTAGAAAACCCTTACTTTTAGAACCAGAAACTGCAGAAGTTGTTGTTATGGCTTGCATTTACTTGCATAATTTTTTAAGGAATAGTTCAAGATCTAAAAATTCCTACAATCCCCCAGGTACATATGACGGTGAAGATAAAGATACAGGACGTGTTTTAGAAGGATCGTGGAGAAGAGAAACTCAGAGTAATACATTTACTTCATACAAGAAAGTTGCACGAAATGCATCAACTGAAGCAAAAGATATTAGGCAAGAGTTTGCAGATTTTTTCGTTACACCTTTGGGGATGGTGCCGTGGCAGAATAATTATTGAATTATAATTCATGTATAAATTGAAATTGCCTATTTATTTGTTTGAATAATTAATAACAGAAAAGTTAATATCTAAAAACATTGTGTGTTTACTTACCACGTTCTCAGCTTCACTTTCCTTGCATGGGCGGACTTTGTTTTTGTCTCGGAAGAAATACTAATGCATCGTAGGCAAACCACTTGGAATGAAACTGAGCGCCTGCTCCAGATTTTTTCATGCTGCGATATTTTTTTTTCTCTCTATAAAACTGAGCCACCAAATTACGGATTTTTCTTTTTGCCTCTTCCTGAGATAAGCACCCTACAGCTGAACAAACTGCATTCCATGCATCATTTTTTGATTCTCTGCATTTATATTTAACATTTTTAGGATTCCAAATACATGGATGTTGTCTATAATTGTCAATTAAATTTAAACAATTCTCCGAAGTCCACTTAAACGCCATCACTAAATATAGACGCGGCGGTCTGTCTACTGTCTAGTCACTCAATTTGCAACAGGTCTCAACTCGCAACAATCCGTCCACATCGAAGCAATGTTGACAAATGTTTCACTTTGTTTCATATTATCCTTTGATCTTTACCGCTAGAAACGGATTTATACAACATACTACAACTTGTGTTGAATCGCAACACCAACTTTATGCAACGCAACACAACATATTCCAACAAATATAAACATTTTATGTTGTAACAAGTGTTTGTTGTATTATGTTGGAAAATGTTGCTCCAGTGTGGACGCGTCTTAATGTTAGAAGACCCTCAGGATTCGAGATACCATACTGATGACGACTAATAAGTCAGAAACACGTGTCTGTGGTTACATTCCATCTTATGCATATTTTGTATTTTCATTGTTGCGAGCCATGCCGATATCTATTAACTCGCGTTAACCTCTCCTTGTTTGATTTTAAAACGTTTTAAACGTTTGGCAGTACTTTCCTCAGGTAGCTGTAGCTTCCTCCGTGGATGTGTTAGTTGTTGCTCTCGAATCCTGAGGGTCTTCTAACATTACAGCCACAAATTGGTTGCGTTGCTCCTGTTTGGCTATACCATACTGATGACGACTAATAAGTCAGAAACACGTGTCTGTGGTTGCATTCCATCTTATGCATATTTTGTATATATACATATATATATATATATATATATATATATATATATATATACAGGGTGTTTCATTGGAAAAGTAACATACGTTAACTGCAGAAAGAGGACACTTACCAGAGGTCTCAAAAATACCATACTTAATGGGTCTTACTCCATTAATAACAAAGATACTGAGTGTTTTATCTATTTTGCCATTTTCTTAATTGGTTCATAACTTTTTAACCACACTGTATATTTATTTTATATTTGGTACGCAAATATCGTTTAAAGTGTACAATAAATTATGTTATTTACAATTGTAAAAAATCCAGGTCCGGATTAAAAAAAATTCGAAAAATATTCCAACCCAAAAACAACACCCTGTACATTAAATTTTTTTAAAATGGATTTTTCAGTTGAAATGAGGATGAAAAACTAAATTTAGTGGTATACTTTGAATTTTTGGCAAAATGATTTTTCTGGTCAAATTTTTAATTTAAATTTTGAAATTATGTGAATTTCGAGAGCTCTAAGTAGAAAAAAAATTGAAATACAGCTTAAAACTTGTCAACCGCACTATATATTCATTTTTTATTTAACACGCGAATATTCTTTTAGGTGTCCAATCAATTAATTTATTTACAAATAAAAAAATCCAGGTACGGATTAAAAAATATTGTATAAATGTTCCGACGCAAAAAAAACACCCTGTATATTAAATTTTTGTAAAATGGATTTTGCATTTGAAAAGAGGCTGAAAAACTAAATTTAATTGTGTACTTTGAATTTTCGGCAAAATAATTTTTCTGGTAAAATTTTGAATTTGAATTCTGAAATTATGTGAATTGCGAAGCTCAAAGTAAAAAAAATTAAATATGATTTAATTTTAATTAATACCATTATTTAATCTAAATTGGTAAAATATAACATTTTGACACATAACAATAATTTTTGATGGTGGTAATTTTGAATAAGTACTTTAGTTTTGAATAGTTATGCTGCACATTTTCTCTGTTTTGTTATAATTTTTAGATACTTTGTTGATTAAAGTGATGTATTCTTTATTGACTCTTTATTATTTATTCATTATTTAAAGATGAATATTCGCCATATACTATTTGTCACAGATAATAAAAAAACACTGAAGTGTTTTAACATTTTACCAATTTAGATTAAATAATGGTATTAATTAAAATTAAGTCGCATTTTAATTTGTTCTACTTAGAGCTCTCGCAATTGACATAATTTCAGAATTCAAATTCAAAATTTTATCAGAAAAATCATTTTGCCGAAAATTCAAAGTATACCACTAAATTTAGTTTTTCATTCTCTTTTCAAATGCAAAATCCATTTAAAAAAAAAATAATATGCAGGGTGTTTTTTTGGGTCGGAACATTTTTACAATATTTTTTAATCCAGACCTGGATTTTTTATAATTGTAAATAAAATAATTGATTGGACACCTAAAAGAATATTCGCGTGTTAAATATAAAATAAATATACAGTACGGTTAACAAGTTGTAAGTTGTATTTAATTTTTTTTTCTACTTAGAGCTCACGCAATTTACATAATTTCAGAATTCAAATTCAAAATTTGACCAGAAAAATCATTTTGCCGAAAATTCAAAGTATACCACTAAATTTAGTTTTTAATCCTCTTTTCAACTAAAAAATCCATTTTAAAAAAATTTAATGTACAGGGTGTTGTTTTTGGGTCGGAATATTTTTCTAATATTTTTTAATCCGGGCCTGGATTTTTTACATTTGTAAATAAACTAATTTATTTTACACACTAAAGGATATTTGCGTGCCAAATATAAAATAAATATACGGTGTGGTTAAAAAGTTACGAACCAAATTAGAAAAAGGCAAAAGAGATATAACACCCAGTATCTCTGTTATTAATGGAGTAAGACCCATTAAGTATGGTATTTTTGAGACCGCCTAAGTGTCCTCTTTCTACAGTTAACGTATGTTACTTTCCCAATGAAACACCCTGTATATATATATATATATATATATATATATATATATATATATATATATATTGTTAAGATATGTAAAATTTGAATTAATATGGTTTCGATCTTAATATTTTAGAAAAGTTAAAACATATAATAAAAATATACCAAAATTCATTTCGAAGAAATGAAAGTCAATTATCTTTGGATGGCCGTAGGTAAACAAAATTTAAATAGGGATTAAGTATTTTCTTTGTACAGTTAGTATGATAAGGAAGTGGTTATGTGTTTGGACAATGAGACCGGGTTAGGGAACAATTGTATTTAGAAATTTAAATGAATGTAATCTCCTTAAAAACCGATTGGCATGTAATTAGTTTTAGGAAATTTCTAATGGTAGGAAAAGTTGGTGTTGAATCTGACATTGACAATTTTGAATTTAATTCGTAGGAATCGTTGTCAGTGGACTTTCATAATTTTTTTTACATAATTTAATTTTACGGTAGAATAATTTTTTCAACGTTACTGTTTAGTGCTGGCCTTTAAACGAATGTGATTCTAGACGATAGTTGTTAAATGATCGTCAAGTCGAATAGTGGTGATCTCTGAGAGTCTCCTGAAGTAGTAAGGCAGATAAATGAATAGCTGTGAGTTTGTTGAAATAAGTGTCCTGACGGAGGCTCATCACGTAAAGCATTGTAAGTTATATTGTTCTACTTATATTCCAAGAGTCACCGTTGCATGCCGGAACGAGAAATAGATTCAGTTTATTGAGAGGAGAAAAGGCTAGCATTGTTTTTTGAAAGATACGTGCATCTGTAGGGGGTCATTGATGACAATAGGCTTGCAATAGTTTGTTGCGAGATTGCTGACTACATAGGGGGCTGCTAAGAGTAAATTGTAGGCGACCAGAGACAAGAATTTGGACAACTCATCATCCGAGAGACAGTTTTATTTTTTTTTGTAGAATTATTCATAACGCAAATTTCAATAAGTACTTTAGATAGTGGTAGGAGTATTTCAATAATCAGAATAGGAGATATTATTTTTAGAGGATATTTTGAGGGTGAATTTATTTCAATAGATGTTTTTGTACCATATATGTGTTTTATTCCGTTAGTCTTTGACCTTATTTATCATATGTAAAGCAAAGGAGATATTGAAGCACGAGAATATAAAACCCTGAGATTAGAGCATTAAATAGTGTGATTAAATCATAAGTGCATCATTAAAATTAAATTTAATTAATTAATTAATTATCTAATCAATTGCTTTGAGCACACCGATCTTTGAATATCACAATAACTGGAGCCCAGAACGTGGTGGCTTAAAAAATATCGCAGCTTTGCATTTGATGGTAGGGAAAGAGATAAGGAATAACTACAGGTGATCCAGAGATAATTTGACAATTTTTCCAGGTGTAAAAATATTTTTGATTTATGGATTGATCGTAGGTAGTTGATATTTACTGCTATTGAATTATTTAATATTTTTACCAATCGTACATTTGATATTTATTTTGAAATTTACTGATTGCATATTTGATATTTGTGGCGAAAATTTATTAAATTTGGGGAGAAATATTTGTCGTGTTCTGCAACTTATAGAGTGTTGTAAAATTTCACCTTTGGCGGGGACAAAGAAAACAGTAACAAAAAGAAACAACATGTCGACCACAAGGAGGCAAAGCAAAATGCAAGAAAGCAGAGAGAATAACAGAGAAGAGGAAAAAATTGTTGAAGAAGGATTGGGTAATGAAGGAGATACAACGATTATGGAGAGAAAAGAACAGGAATTAACAGGAATAGAGAAACTATTGCAACTGATGCAACTCCAATCACAACAAATGGATAGAAATCAACAGGAAACAAAAAGGACAATGCAAGAAAATCAACAGGAATCAAAACGAGCCATGGAAGAAACACAACAAAAAATAGAGAAAAATCAACAGGAAGCAAAACGAGCCATGGAAATAACACAACAAAAAATGGAAGAAACACAAAGAGAAATATCACAGAGAATAGAACAGAAATTGGAAGAGAATGATGGCAAATTGGAAAAGCGTTTGGAAAAATATGAAAATGAAATGAAAGCCTGTTTAGAAAAAGTTAGAGAAGAAACAGAAAGGAAACTGAAGATGCAACGAGAAGAAATATAAACTAAAATGAAGGATATTAAGACTGTGCAGAAGATGGAATTAGAACAGTTAGAAAGCAAATTTGAAAATGCAATACAAGAAGACAGGCGAGAAATAGAAGAAAAATTTAAGCAAAACGAAAAACAAATTGCGGAACTCAAGAATCAACAGAATTGTGGAGAAAGAAGGGAAATGATTATCCTTGGTACAAGCGACGCGAAAATACAATTTGGAGGGGATATTAGAAAAACACACCCAGTACCATTTGTTAAAAATTTGAAAACCAAATTGCAACATATTAGATATTTTGACGACTGCAAAGAAACAATTAGAAACCATCTGAAAGAAGGAGCAGCGTTATGGTATGAAAGTAAAGAAGATGAGTTTGAAAATTGGACAGATTTCGAAAATAAATTTCTCAACTATTTCTGGGGGAAAGTTAAACAGAGGGAAATCAACCAAGAGCTACAGAATGGAAGATATCACGAGAAAATGGGAATATCGGAAGAAAGATATGCTTTGCAGATATATAACAATTCCAAATATCTAGACTACAAATACTCTACCGAACAACTGGTAGAAATGATAAGCAGACATTTCGAAGAAACGCTGGAGGACCACGTGATTTTGAGAAACTATCAAGATATTGATAGTTTGTGCCAATTCCTTCAAGTAAGGGAAGCAAAAAGAAGAGAAATGCGAAACAGAAGACAACATGAACAATATAATGGACCGGCAAGAAGGTATCAATCAAATTATGACCAGAGAAACCGACATGCCCAATCAACAAACGAAGATAGGCCGAGAGAATACCAAAATTACAATAGACAACAAAATTATGATAACAGGAATCACGCAAAAAATAGAACATATGAAAATCACAACAGAAACAGAGATGCACAAAATCCTCCGACTAGGAATACGAACGAACAAAGGGACGGTAGAAACAATCAGAATTTTCAACGACAAAATAGAAGGGAGATGAATCATGTAACAATAGAAAACGAGGAAGAAGATGTATGCAATGAATCCAGACAGGATTTTCAATAAAGCATCCACTGAACAAACATAAACAACTCTCCGGTATATTTTGTCATCCGAGAGAGTTTATACAGTTGGCGGGAAATGAAAGACAAAGTTCTAATTCAAATTTAATATTCTTAGATGCATTTATAAAACATAAAGCGATTAAAATTTTGATTGATTCTGGATCGGAGATATCGTTAATCAATAAGAAACTAGTAAAATAATTAAATTTGGACAGATTTGTGTATAAAATTCCTAGGGTTGCTTTAGTGGGTGCAAACAACAAAAAATTGACGACAGTAAATGAAGGTTTGGGAGTGCGGATCAGAGTGGGAGACAAATACTATATTATGTAATGTGTGGTGATCGAAGATTTAAACCATGATATGATAGCGGGAATTGATGAATTGAGTGAAAAACATATCACCATAAATTTTTCGGAGAATAAACTGGAAATCAGAGCAGAACCAGACAACATAGAAGAAGAAATGGAAATAGATAGGAAAATAATTGTTGAAAAGATAAATGAACAGGAAAAACATAAAGAAATCAATATGACTGTAGAGGAAAAACCGAAAGTACAAGAAAAAAATCAACCAGAAAAAAAAAAGAAGAAAAAGAAGAAGAGTTCAAAAAGAAAGAAGGAAAACAAGGTGGATACAAGAGAAAGACAGGAAATCGAAGGTACGGAAGAATTGTCGGCAATCGACGATAAAACAGAAAGGAAGCAGGAAGAAAAGGAAGTTCTCATAAGAGAAATGAAAGCAGTAGAAACATGGTGCTCGGGATACCAAATGGAAATTGAAGATAAAAAAAAAACAGAAGAAGAAATAAAGGATGAGGACAGAGAAGAAATGGCAATAATGGACGAGAATCCAGAATTTTATGAAGAAATATTATGGACAGTGAATACATGCGAACAAAATGAGGATGAAAGAAAATTAAAATGTGGAGAAAACATGGAAAAGGAAGTAGAGAAGATTCTAGAAAATTATGGAGATTTGATTAATGAAGAAAGCCGAGTGGCTAGTTAAAAACTTAGAAAATTTTAAATCCAAGACATATCCAATCCCGTATAAATACAGGCAAAGCGTCGGACAGGAAATTGAAAAAATGATCAAAGACAAGGTGATAGAAAGATGTGACTCTCCATATATCAACCCGATAGTATGCGTTAAAAAATCGAGTGGTGATTTGCGATTATGTTTAGATGCAAGAAACATTAATTCACACACAATCGCGCAATACGAAGCGCCTTTGAACATCGAAGCCATATTTGGACGAATCACAGGGTCACACATTTTTTCCAAAATCGATTTGAAACATAGTTTTTGGTTAATACCTTTGGCAGAGAAATGTCGAAATTATACCGCTTTTTCGATCGACGGAGTGGTATACCGATTTAGGGTGGTACCATTTGGCCTACAGAGTGCATGCGCTGCTTTGGTTCGCGCATTGAACACAATCTTAAATAGGCATGGAGAATTTGTTGTACATTACATAGATGATTTATTAATTTTCTCACCAGATATAACAAGCCATCTACGACATATTCACACTGTGCTAGAAGAACTGGATCAAGCGGGATTGAAATTAAATATTAAAAAGTGTCAGTTTTTCCAAAAGGAAATACTATATTTAGGATTCAAATTAGACACAAAAGGGATTAGTCTTGCAGAAGATAGAATCGAAATTATAAATAACTACGCTAGGCCAACCAATTTAAAAACATTGCGGGGATTTTTGGGAATGGTAAACTATTTCAAAAAACTAATACCAGACATCAGCACAAAAGAAATACCTTTGATAGCATTACTTAAGAAAAATGTTAGGTGGAAATGGGGAACGGAACAAGAAATGGCTTTCAAAAATTTAAAAGGAGCTTTCTCCACAGCTGTAAGAGTACACCACCCAAGATATGATCCACCTTTCATTCTCCGGACCGATGCTTCCATAACAAAATTCGCAGGGGCGTTATCACAGATCCAAGACGATGTAGAGGTGCCAATCTGTTTTGTCTCCCGTGTAACCAAAACATATGAGAGAAAGTACAGCGTTACTGAATTAGAGTTCGCCAGTGTGTTATTTTGTGTAAATAAATTACGGTTTTACCTACTAGGGGCAAAATTCACCATTGAAACAGACCATGCAGCTTTGATACATATAATGAAAAATAGGCTGGTAAATAATAGAATTCATAGGGGCATTCTTTTACTTCAAGAGTATGATTTTGAATTTAAATATATCAAAGGAACTGACAATATCTTGGCTGATGCGTTGACGAGAGATGAACAATTCCGCAAAGAGGACCACAAAACTCTCCACGTTGGCATGAACATAATGAGAGAAGAAGCAGGCTTATTTTCTTTGGCTCAGATCAGGAAAATCAGGAACAACTGGATGAAAGAGAAAAGCAAAGGGTCGAACAAGAGGATAACTTATATTTTAAGAGGGTCGATGGTAGAGAACTATATGTAATCAAGGAACAGATGGCAAAAGAAGTTTTAGCAAAATTACACTGTGACAACGGACACATTGGAAGCAGGAAGGTGTGGCTTATGTTCAGGGAGAACTACATTTGTCGAAAGGACTATACAATAGCCAAAGAGATGACTCGAAATTGCGAGACATGCCAAAAGTGTAAAAGTAAGAATTTCAAAAACGAAAACATCACAAAAAACGTCATAGCTCGGAAGAAACTGGATATTGTCGCCATTGATATGTTGAGCGATTTAATAACAACAACACAGAGGAATAAACACATATTAGTTATGGTGGATGTTTTTTCAAAGTATTTAAAACTGTACCCATGTAGAACCACGAAAGGAGCTGAAATACTTCGGAAGATAGACGATTTTATCGAAACAGTGGGAAGACCAGACAATATTTTGTTGGACAATGCAACATACTTTAGGAACGACCGTTTTAAAGGGGAATTAAGAGAGAGAGGCATAAATACAAAATTTGTAAGCATCCGACATCCACAGAGCAACCCATCAGAGCGTTTTATACAAGAAGTCACAAAATTTCTAAGAATTGCTGCGGAAGAACATCATCGACATTGGGACAGAAAAGTGTTTGAAATAGAGACGTATTTGAACTGTGCACCAAATACGGTTACCAAGGAGACGCCTTTATATGTAATGAAAGGAACAATGCCTACGAGACCGTGGGAAGACACCGCCCCCAGACAATACGAAGAAGTGATCGAGGTGGTTCAACGAAGATTGAGACGAAGTGGAGAGAAATATCTCCAAAGGCAAGAGAGGACCCGAAGAAGAAGGCCGGTTACATTCCAGAAAGGGGATAAAGTTTTAGTGAGGGCACTAAGGGTGTCCAATTTACAAAATGGTATTTGTGCTAAATTGATGCCGGTATTTGAAGGTCCATATAGGGTCAATACGGAAAATGGGGTAAATAGTTATGAATTAGCGCATATAGAGACAGGCAAGATACGGGGTATTTTTAACATTCACGACATTTATAAGTATCATGAGTAGAGTTTGGTAACATAATGGAATAATTTGATCCTAAAAAAAAACTTGTGTCATTTAAATAAATAACAGAGTTTTTCGGCAAATCAAATGGCGGGGAGTTGTTAAGATATGTAAAATTTGAATTAATATGGTTTCGATCTTAATATTTTAGAAAAGTTAAAACATATAATAAAAATATACCAAAATTCATTTCGAAGAAATGAAAGTCAATTATCTTTGGATGGCCGTAGGTAAACAAAATTTAAATAGGGATTAAGTATTTTCTTTGTACAGTTAGTATGATAAGGAAGTGGTTATGTGTTTGGACAATGAGACCGGGTTAGGGAACAATTGTATTTAGAAATTTAAATGAATGTAATCTCCTTAAAAACCGATTGGCATGTAATTAGTTTTAGGAAATTTCTAATGGTAGGAAAAGTTGGTGTTGAATCTGACATTGACAATTTTGAATTTAATTCGTAGGAATCGTTGTCAGTGGACTTTCATAATTTTTTTTACATAATTTAATTTTACGGTAGAATAATTTTTTCAACGTTACTGTTTAGTGCTGGCCTTTAAACGAATGTGATTCTAGACGATAGTTGTTAAATGATCGTCAAGTCGAATAGTGGTGATCTCTGAGAGTCTCCTGAAGTAGTAAGGCAGATAAATGAATAGCTGTGAGTTTGTTGAAATAAGTGTCCTGACGGAGGCTCATCACGTAAAGCATTGTAAGTTATATTGTTCTACTTATATTCCAAGAGTCACCGTTGCATGCCGGAACGAGAAATAGATTCAGTTTATTGAGAGGAGAAAAGGCTAGCATTGTTTTTTGAAAGATACGTGCATCTGTAGGGGGTCATTGATGACAATAGGCTTGCAATAGTTTGTTGCGAGATTGCTGACTACATAGGGGGCTGCTAAGAGTAAATTGTAGGCGACCAGAGACAAGAATTTGGACAACTCATCATCCGAGAGACAGTTTTATTTTTTTTTGTAGAATTATTCATAACGCAAATTTCAATAAGTACTTTAGATAGTGGTAGGAGTATTTCAATAATCAGAATAGGAGATATTATTTTTAGAGGATATTTTGAGGGTGAATTTATTTCAATAGATGTTTTTGTACCATATATGTGTTTTATTCCGTTAGTCTTTGACCTTATTTATCATATGTAAAGCAAAGGAGATATTGAAGCACGAGAATATAAAACCCTGAGATTAGAGCATTAAATAGTGTGATTAAATCATAAGTGCATCATTAAAATTAAATTTAATTAATTAATTAATTATCTAATCAATTGCTTTGAGCACACCGATCTTTGAATATCACATTAATTACGGATATATATATATATATATATATATATATATATATATACATTCTCTATTTCATTTGTTTGATTTCGTACGAGTGGTCGTTAAACCAGTACCTTTGGATCTTTTGATCACTGAGTGTGTTTCAAAGATCTACATCTTTTGTTTTTTCATAAACATTATCTTACTTACTCTAAAGTAATTAGGGAATTAAAACTTGAGACTGTCATTTTCAGGTTGGGCGTAGATTTACGCTCCTGCTATGTCTAGGACTCGAATGTTGTTTTTTGATTGGAATGTGTCTAAAGATATTCAACTTCTCATCTTTACCGATGAGCCTAGAGAGGTTGAAGAGGGCGAAACACATTTCTAAGAACTGGTGTTTGGATCTTTGATTCTATTTAAAAAATTTTTCCCAGCCCGAAATGGTGGATGTGTGAATTATTCGTAAGGGGATTTTTCCACATTCTCTATTTCATTTGTTTTATATATATATATATATATATATATATATATATATATATAATAATATATATATATATATATATATATATATATATATATATACAGTATGTCCCTGTAAGTTGTATCCATATGGAAAACTTTTTTATTATTAATTTTACGAAAAAAAGTTATTCTTTATAAAAAGCTCTGCATGGTCCAAAACCTAAGATTTAACCATCAAATATCAAATTTTTTGAATAATATACGAGGTATGTCAAAAAGTTTGAATTTCACTCAAGAGTAAAGTAGCTTTATTTTTCGTTATATTGGAAATTGCTATTATGAAAAGCGGTTTGGAATTAAAAACTATATTCTAATATGCAATTACATCCTTCTAATTGAAAAAATTTTTTTTGAGAAATTATGGATAACTATCATTATTTTTTCAGTTATTTCAATTCTGATAACTCTTTTATTATTAATTTTACGAAAAAAAGTGATTCTTAATAACAAGTTCTGGATGGTCTAAAACTTAAAATACAACCATCTTATTTTATCAATTTTATACGAGGTATGTCAAAAAAGATAAATTTAGATCAAAAGTAAAGTACCTTTAGAGTTCAGAATATTTCAATTAGAAGGATGTAATTACATACTGAAACATAGTTTTTAATTCTAAATAACTTTTCATAATAACAATTTTCGATATTGTGAAAAATAAACGTATTTTATTCTTGAGCGAAATTCACATTTTTTGACATACCTCGTATAAAATTGATAAAATTTCACAAGAGATGGTTGTATTTCAGATTTTAGGCCATGCAGAACTTTTTATTAAGAATCACTTTTTTTCGTAAAATTAATAATAAAAGAGTTATCTGAATTAAAATAACTGAAAACAAGGTTAGTTATCCATTTTTTCAAAAAAAAAATTTTCAATTAGAAGCATGTAATTGCATACTAAAATACAGTTTTTAATTCCAAACAACTTTTTATAATAGCAATTTTCAATATTGTAAAAAATAAAGCTACTTTACTCTTGAGTGAAATTCAAACTTTTTGACATACCTCGTATAATATTCAAAAAATTTGATATTTGATGGTTAAATCTTAGGTTTTGGACCATGCAGAGCTTTTTATAAAGAATAACTTTTTTTCGTAAAATTAATAATAAAAAACTTTTCCATATGGATACAACTTACAGGGACATACTATATATATATATATATATATATATATATATATATATATATATATATATATATATATATATATATATATATATATATATATATATATATATATTTTTTTTTTATTTATTTTTTTTTTTTTCTTTTATTTTTTCATTTTTTTTTCTGTTTTTTCCACATTCTCTATTTCATCTGTTTTATATATATATATATATATATATATATATATATATATATATATCAAACAAATGAAATAGAGAATGTGGAAAAATCCCCTTACGAACAATTCACACATCCACCATTTCAGGTTGGGAAAAATTTCTTGAATAGAATCAAAGATCCAAACACCTGTTCTTAGAAATGTGTTTCGCCCTCTTCAACCTCTCTGGGCTTATCAATAAAGATGAGAGGTTGAATATCTTTAGACACATTCCATCAAAAAACAACATTCGAGAACCAGACATAGCAGGAGCGTATATCTACGCCGCATAATCTGACCATGACAGCCTCACGTTTTAATTCCCTAATTACTATAAGTAAAATATATGTTTGAAAAACAAAAACACAAAAGATGTAAATCTTTGAAACACACTCAGTGATCAAAAGATCTAAGTTATTGGTTTACCAACCAAACGTAACTAAATCAAACAAATGAAATAGAGAATGTGGAAAAATCCCCTTACGAACAATTCACACATCCACCATTTCAGGTTGGGAAAAATTTCTTGAATAGAATCAAAGATCCAAACACCTGTTCTTAGAAATGTGTTTCGCCCTCTTCAACCTCTCTGGGCTTATCAATAAAGATGAGAGGTTGAATATCTTTAGACACATTCCATCAAAAAACAACATTCGAGACCCAGACATAGCAGGAGCGTATATCTACGCCGCATAATCTGACCATGACAGCCTCACGTTTTAATTCCCTAATTACTATAAGTAAAATATATGTTTGAAAAACAAAAACACAAAAGATGTAAATCTTTGAAACACACTCAGTGATCAAAAGATCTAAGTTATTGGTTTACCAACCAAACGTAACTAAATCAAACAAATGAAATAGAGAATGTGGAAAAATCCCCTTACGAACAATTCACACATCCACCATTTCAGGTTGGGAAAAATTTCTTGAATAGAATCAAAGATCCAAACACCTGTTCTTAGAAATGTGTTTCGCCCTCTTCAACCTCTCTGGGCTTATCAATAAAGATGAGAGGTTGAATATCTTTAGACACATTCCATCAAAAAACAACATTCGAGACCCAGACATAGCAGGAGCGTATATCTACGCCGCATAATCTGACCATGACAGCCTCACGTTTTAATTCCCTAATTACTATAAGTAAAATATATGTTTGAAAAACAAAAACACAAAAGATGTAAATCTTTGAAACACACTCAGTGATCAAAAGATCTAAGTTATTGGTTTACCAACCAAACGTAACTAAATCAAACAAATGAAATAGAGAATGTGGAAAAATCCCCTTACGAACAATTCACACATCCACCATTTCAGGTTGGGAAAAATTTCTTGAATAGAATCAAAGATCCAAACACCTGTTCTTAGAAATGTGTTTCGCCCTCTTCAACCTCTCTGGGCTTATCAATAAAGATGAGAGGTTGAATATCTTTAGACACATTCCATCAAAAAACAACATTCGAGACCCAGACATAGCAGGAGCGTATATCTACGCCGCATAATCTGACCATGACAGCCTCACGTTTTAATTCCCTAATTACTATAAGTAAAATATATGTTTGAAAAACAAAAACACAAAAGATGTAAATCTTTGAAACACACTCAGTGATCAAAAGATCTAAGTTATTGGTTTACCAACCAAACGTAACTAAATCAAACAAATGAAATAGAGAATGTGGAAAAATCCCCTTACGAACAACTTGGGGATTTTTCCACATTCTCTATTTCATTTGTTTGATTTAGTTACGTTTGGTTGGTAAACCAATAACTTAGATCTTTTGATCACTGAGTGTGTTTCAAAGATTTACATCTTTTGTGTTTTTGTTTTTCAAACATATATTTTACTTATAGTAATTAGGGAATTAAAACGTGAGGCTGTCATGGTCAGATTATGCGGCGTAGATATACGCTCCTGCTATGTCTGGGTCTCGAATGTTGTTTTTTGATGGAATGTGTCTAAAGATATTCAACCTCTCATCTTTATTGATAAGCCCAGAGAGGTTGAAGAGGGCGAAACACATTTCTAAGAACAGGTGTTTGGATCTTTGATTCTATTCAAGAAATTTTTCCCAACCTGAAATGGTGGATGTGTGAATTGTTCGTAAGGGGATTTTTCCACATTCTCTATTTCATTTGTTTGATTTAGTTACGTTTGGTTGGTAAACCAATAACTTAGATCTTTTGATCACTGAGTGTGTTTCAAAGATTTACATCTTTTGTGTTTTTGTTTTTCAAACATATATTTTACTTATAGTAATTAGGGAATTAAAACGTGAGGCTGTCATGGTCAGATTATGCGGCGTAGATATACGCTCCTGCTATGTCTGGGTCTCGAATGTTGTTTTTTGATGGAATGTGTCTAAAGATATTCAACCTCTCATCTTTATTGATAAGCCCAGAGAGGTTGAAGAGGGCGAAACACATTTCTAAGAACAGGTGTTTGGATCTTTGATTCTATTCAAGAAATTTTTCCCAACCTGAAATGGTGGATGTGTGAATTGTTCGTAAGGGGATTTTTCCACATTCTCTATTTCATTTGTTTGATTTAGTTACGTTTGGTTGGTAAACCAATAACTTAGATCTGTTGATCACTGAGTGTGTTTCAAAGATTTACATCTTTTGTGTTTTTGTTTTTCAAACATATATTTTACTTATAGTAATTAGGGAATTAAAACGTGAGGCTGTCATGGTCAGATTATGCGGCGTAGATATACGCTCCTGCTATGTCTGGGTCTCGAATGTTGTTTTTTGATGGAATGTGTCTAAAGATATTCAACCTCTCATCTTTATTGATAAGCCCAGAGAGGTTGAAGAGGGCGAAACACATTTCTAAGAACAGGTGTTTGGATCTTTGATTCTATTCAAGAAATTTTTCCCAACCTGAAATGGTGGATGTGTGAATTGTTCGTAAGGGGATTTTTCCACATTCTCTATTTCATTTGTTTGATTTAGTTACGTTTGGTTGGTAAACCAATAACTTAGATCTTTTGATCACTGAGTGTGTTTCAAAGATTTACATCTTTTGTGTTTTTGTTTTTCAAACATATATTTTACTTATAGTAATTAGGGAATTAAAACGTGAGGCTGTCATGGTCAGATTATGCGGCGTAGATATACGCTCCTGCTATGTCTGGGTCTCGAATGTTGTTTTTTGATGGAATGTGTCTAAAGATATTCAACCTCTCATCTTTATTGATAAGCCCAGAGAGGTTGAAGAGGGCGAAACACATTTCTAAGAACAGGTGTTTGGATCTTTGATTCTATTCAAGAAATTTTTCCCAACCTGAAATGGTGGATGTGTGAATTGTTCGTAAGGGGATTTTTCCACATTCTCTATTTCATTTGTTTGATTTAGTTACGTTTGGTTGGTAAACCAATAACTTAGATCTTTTGATCACTGAGTGTGTTTCAAAGATTTACATCTTTTGTGTTTTTGTTTTTCAAATATATATATATATATATATATATATATATATATATATATATATATATATATAGTATGTCCCTGTAAGTTGTATCCATATGGAAAAGTTTTTTATTATTAATTTTACGAAAAAAAGTTATTCTTTATAAAAAGCTCTGCATGGTCCAAAACCTAAGATTTAACCATCAAATATCAAATTTTTTGAATATTATACGAGGTATGTCAAAAAGTTTGAATTTCACTCAAGAGTAAAGTAGCTTTATTTTTTACAATATTGAAAATTGCTATTATAAAAAGTTGTTTGGAATTAAAAACTGTATTTTAGTATGCAATTACATGCTTCTAATTGAAAATTTTTTTTTTGAAAAAATGGATAACTAACCTTGTTTTCAGTTATTTTAATTCAGATAACTCTTTTATTATTAATTTTACGAAAAAAAGTGATTCTTAATAAAAAGTTCTGCATGGCCTAAAATCTGAAATACAACCATCTCTTGTGAAATGTTATCAATTTTATACGAGGTATGTCAAAAAATGTGAATTTCGCTCAAGAATAAAATACGTTTATTTTTCACAATATCGAAAATTGTTATTATGAAAAGTTATTTAGAATTAAAAACTATGTTTCAGTATGTAATTACATCCTTCTAATTGAAATATTCTGAACTCTAAAGGTACTTTACTTTTGATCTAAATTTATCTTTTTTGACATACCTCGTATAAAATTGATAAAATAAGATGGTTGTATTTTAAGTTTTAGACCATCCAGAACTTGTTATTAAGAATCACTTTTTTTCGTAAAATTAATAATAAAAGAGTTATCAGAATTGAAATAACTGAAAAAATAATGATAGTTATCCATAATTTCTCAAAAAAAATTTTTTCAATTAGAAGGATGTAATTGCATATTAGAATATAGTTTTTAATTCCAAACCGCTTTTCATAATAGCAATTTCCAATATAACGAAAAATAAAGCTACTTTACTCTTGAGTGAAATTCAAACTTTTTGACATACCTCGTATATTATTCAAAAAATTTGATATTTGATGGTTAAATCTTAGGTTTTGGACCATGCAGAGCTTTTTATAAAGAATAACTTTTTTTCGTAAAATTAATAATAAAAAAGTTTTCCATATGGATACAACTTACAGGGACATACTGTATATATATATATATATATATATATATATATATATATATATATATATATATATATATATATATATATTATATATATATATATATATATATATATATAAAACAAATGAAATAGAGAATGTGGAAAAATCCCCTTACGAATAATTCACACATCCACCATTTCGGGCTGGGAAAAATTTTTTAAATAGAATCAAAGATCCAAACACCAGTTCTTAGAAATGTGTTTCGCCCTCTTCAACCTCTCTAGGCTCATCGGTAAAGATGAGAAGTTGAATATCTTTAGACACATTCCAATCAAAAAACAACATTCGAGTCCTAGACATAGCAGGAGCGTAAATCTACGCCCAACCTGAAAATGACAGTCTCAAGTTTTAATTCCCTAATTACTTTAGAGTAAGTAAGATAATGTTTATGAAAAAACAAAAGATGTAGATCTTTGAAACACACTCAGTGATCAAAAGATCCAAAGGTACTGGTTTAACGACCACTCGTACGAAATCAAACAAATGAAATAGAGAATGTATATATATATATATATATATATATATATATATATATATATATATATATATATATATATATATATATATCCGTAATTAATGTGATATTCAAAGATCGGTGTGCTCAAAGCAATTGATTAGATAATTAATTAATTAATTAAATTTAATTTTAATGATGCACTTATGATTTAATCACACTATTTAATGCTCTAATCTCAGGGTTTTATATTCTCGTGCTTCAATATCTCCTTTGCTTTACATATGATAAATAAGGTCAAAGACTAACGGAATAAAACACATATATGGTACAAAAACATCTATTGAAATAAATTCACCCTCAAAATATCCTCTAAAAATAATATCTCCTATTCTGATTATTGAAATACTCCTACCACTATCTAAAGTACTTATTGAAATTTGCGTTATGAATAATTCTACAAAAAAAAATAAAACTGTCTCTCGGATGATGAGTTGTCCAAATTCTTGTCTCTGGTCGCCTACAATTTACTCTTAGCAGCCCCCTATGTAGTCAGCAATCTCGCAACAAACTATTGCAAGCCTATTGTCATCAATGACCCCCTACAGATGCACGTATCTTTCAAAAAACAATGCTAGCCTTTTCTCCTCTCAATAAACTGAATCTATTTCTCGTTCCGGCATGCAACGGTGACTCTTGGAATATAAGTAGAACAATATAACTTACAATGCTTTACGTGATGAGCCTCCGTCAGGACACTTATTTCAACAAACTCACAGCTATTCATTTATCTGCCTTACTACTTCAGGAGACTCTCAGAGATCACCACTATTCGACTTGACGATCATTTAACAACTATCGTCTAGAATCACATTCGTTTAAAGGCCAGCACTAAACAGTAACGTTGAAAAAATTATTCTACCGTAAAATTAAATTATGTAAAAAAAATTATGAAAGTCCACTGACAACGATTCCTACGAATTAAATTCAAAATTGTCAATGTCAGATTCAACACCAACTTTTCCTACCATTAGAAATTTCCTAAAACTAATTACATGCCAATCGGTTTTTAAGGAGATTACATTCATTTAAATTTCTAAATACAATTGTTCCCTAACCCGGTCTCATTGTCCAAACACATAACCACTTCCTTATCATACTAACTGTACAAAGAAAATACTTAATCCCTATTTAAATTTTGTTTACCTACGGCCATCCAAAGATAATTGACTTTCATTTCTTCGAAATGAATTTTGGTATATTTTTATTATATGTTTTAACTTTTCTAAAATATTAAGATCGAAACCATATTAATTCAAATTTTACATATCTTAACAACTCCCCGCCATTTGATTTGCCGAAAAACTCTGTTATTTATTTAAATGACACAAGTTTTTTTTTAGGATCAAATTATTCCATTATGTTACCAAACTCTACTCATGATACTTATAAATGTCGTGAATGTTAAAAATACCCCGTATCTTGCCTGTCTCTATATGCGCTAATTCATAACTATTTACCCCATTTTCCGTATTGACCCTATATGGACCTTCAAATACCGGCATCAATTTAGCACAAATACCATTTTGTAAATTGGACACCCTTAGTGCCCTCACTAAAACTTTATCCCCTTTCTGGAATGTAACCGGCCTTCTTCTTCGGGTCCTCTCTTGCCTTTGGAGATATTTCTCTCCACTTCGTCTCAATCTTCGTTGAACCACCTCGATCACTTCTTCGTATTGTCTGGGGGCGGTGTCTTCCCACGGTCTCGTAGGCATTGTTCCTTTCATTACATATAAAGGCGTCTCCTTGGTAACCGTATTTGGTGCACAGTTCAAATACGTCTCTATTTCAAACACTTTTCTGTCCCAATGTCGATGATGTTCTTCCGCAGCAATTCTTAGAAATTTTGTGACTTCTTGTATAAAACGCTCTGATGGGTTGCTCTGTGGATGTCGGATGCTTACAAATTTTGTATTTATGCCTCTCTCTCTTAATTCCCCTTTAAAACGGTCGTTCCTAAAGTATGTTGCATTGTCCAACAAAATATTGTCTGGTCTTCCCACTGTTTCGATAAAATCGTCTATCTTCCGAAGTATTTCAGCTCCTTTCGTGGTTCTACATGGGTACAGTTTTAAATACTTTGAAAAAACATCCACCATAACTAATATGTGTTTATTCCTCTGTGTTGTTGTTATTAAATCGCTCAACATATCAATGGCGACAATATCCAGTTTCTTCCGAGCTATGACGTTTTTTGTGATGTTTTCGTTTTTGAAATTCTTACTTTTACACTTTTGGCATGTCTCGCAATTTCGAGTCATCTCTTTGGCTATTGTATAGTCCTTTCGACAAATGTAGTTCTCCCTGAACATAAGCCACACCTTCCTGCTTCCAATGTGTCCGTTGTCACAGTGTAATTTTGCTAAAACTTCTTTTGCCATCTGTTCCTTGATTACATATAGTTCTCTACCATCGACCCTCTTAAAATATAAGTTATCCTCTTGTTCGACCCTTTGCTTTTCTCTTTCATCCAGTTGTTCCTGATTTTCCTGATCTGAGCCAAAGAAAATAAGCCTGCTTCTTCTCTCATTATGTTCATGCCAACGTGGAGAGTTTTGTGGTCCTCTTTGCGGAATTGTTCATCTCTCGTCAACGCATCAGCCAAGATATTGTCAGTTCCTTTGATATATTTAAATTCAAAATCATACTCTTGAAGTAAAAGAATGCCCCTATGAATTCTATTATTTACCAGCCTATTTTTCATTATATGTATCAAAGCTGCATGGTCTGTTTCAATGGTGAATTTTGCCCCTAGTAGGTAAAACCGTAATTTATTTACACAAAATAACACACTGGCGAACTCTAATTCAGTAACGCTGTACTTTCTCTCATATGTTTTGGTTACACGGGAGACAAAACAGATTGGCACCTCTACATCGTCTTGGATCTGTGATAACGCCCCTGCGAATTTTGTTATGGAAGCATCGGTCCGGAGAATGAAAGGTTGATCATATCTTGGGTGGTGTACTCTTACAGCTGTGGAGAAAGCTCCTTTTAAATTTTTGAAAGCCATTTCTTGTTCCGTTCCCCATTTCCACCTAACATTTTTCTTAAGTAATGCTATCAAAGGTATTTCTTTTGTGCTGATGTCTGGTATTAGTTTTTTGAAATAGTTTACCATTCCCAAAAATCCCCGCAATGTTTTTAAATTGGTTGGCCTAGCGTAGTTATTTATAATTTCGATTCTATCTTCTGCAAGACTAATCCCTTTTGTGTCTAATTTGAATCCTAAATATAGTATTTCCTTTTGGAAAAACTGACACTTTTTAATATTTAATTTCAATCCCGCTTGATCCAGTTCTTCTAGCACAGTGTGAATATGTCGTAGATGGCTTGTTATATCTGGTGAGAAAATTAATAAATCATCTATGTAATGTACAACAAATTCTCCATGCCTATTTAAGATTGTGTTCAATGCGCGAACCAAAGCAGCGCATGCACTCTGTAGGCCAAATGGTACCACCCTAAATCGGTATACCACTCCGTCGATCGAAAAAGCGGTATAATTTCGACATTTCTCTGCCAAAGGTATTAACCAAAAACTATGTTTCAAATCGATTTTGGAAAAAATGTGTGACCCTGTGATTCGTCCAAATATGGCTTCGATGTTCAAAGGCGCTTCGTATTGCGCGATTGTGTGTGAATTAATGTTTCTTGCATCTAAACATAATCGCAAATCACCACTCGATTTTTTAACGCATACTATCGGGTTGATATATGGAGAGTCACATCTTTCTATCACCTTGTCTTTGATCATTTTTTCAATTTCCTGTCCGACGCTTTGCCTGTATTTATACGGGATTGGATATGTCTTGGATTTAAAATTTTCTAAGTTTTTAACTTTAAAAGAATGTTCATAATTTTTAGCCACTCGGCTTTCTTCATTAATCAAATCTCCATAATTTTCTAGAATCTTCTCTACTTCCTTTTCCATGTTTTCTCCACATTTTAATTTTCTTTCATCCTCATTTTGTTCGCATGTATTCACTGTCCATAATATTTCTTCATAAAATTCTGGATTCTCGTCCATTATTGCCATTTCTTCTCTGTCCTCATCCTTTATTTCTTCTTCTGTTTTTTTTTTATCTTCAATTTCCATTTGGTATCCCGAGCACCATGTTTCTACTGCTTTCATTTCTCTTATGAGAACTTCCTTTTCTTCCTGCTTCCTTTCTGTTTTATCGTCGATTGCCGACAATTCTTCCGTACCTTCGATTTCCTGTCTTTCTCTTGTATCCACCTTGTTTTCCTTCTTTCTTTTTGAACTCTTCTTCTTTTTCTTCTTTTTTTTTTCTGGTTGATTTTTTTCTTGTACTTTCGGTTTTTCCTCTACAGTCATATTGATTTCTTTATGTTTTTCCTGTTCATTTATCTTTTCAACAATTATTTTCCTATCTATTTCCATTTCTTCTTCTATGTTGTCTGGTTCTGCTCTGATTTCCAGTTTATTCTCCGAAAAATTTATGGTGATATGTTTTTCACTCAATTCATCAATTCCCGCTATCATATCATGGTTTAAATCTTCGATCACCACACATTGCATAATATAGTATTTGTCTCCCACTCTGATCCGCACTCCCAAACCTTCATTTACTGTCGTCAATTTTTTGTTGTTTGCACCCACTAAAGCAACCCTAGGAATTTTATACACAAATCTGTCCAAATTTAATTCTTTTACTAGTTTCTTATTGATTAACGATATCTCCGATCCAGAATCAATCAAAATTTTAATCGCTTTATGTTTTATAAATGCATCTAAGAATATTAAATTTGAATTAGAACTTTGTCTTTCATTTCCCGCCAACTGTATAAACTCTCTCGGATGACAAAATATACCGGAGAGTTGTTTATGTTTGTTCAGTGGATGCTTTATTGAAAATCCTGTCTGGATTCATTGCATACATCTTCTTCCTCGTTTTCTATTGTTACATGATTCATCTCCCTTCTATTTTGTCGTTGGAAATTCTGATTGTTTCTACCGTCCCTTTGTTCGTTCGTATTCCTAGTCGGAGGATTTTGTGCATCTCTGTTTCTGTTGTGATTTTCATATGTTCTATTTTTTGCGTGATTCCTGTTATCATAATTTTGTTGTCTATTGTAATTTTGGTATTCTCTCGGCCTATCTTCGTTTGTTGATTGGGCATGTCGGTTTCTCTGGTCATAATTTGATTGATACCTTCTTGCCGGTCCATTATATTGTTCATGTTGTCTTCTGTTTCGCATTTCTCTTCTTTTTGCTTCCCTTACTTGAAGGAATTGGCACAAACTATCAATATCTTGATAGTTTCTCAAAATCACGTGGTCCTCCAGCGTTTCTTCGAAATGTCTGCTTATCATTTCTACCAGTTGTTCGGTAGAGTATTTGTAGTCTAGATATTTGGAATTGTTATATATCTGCAAAGCATATCTTTCTTCCGATATTCCCATTTTCTCGTGATATCTTCCATTCTGTAGCTCTTGGTTGATTTCCCTCTGTTTAACTTTCCCCCAGAAATAGTTGAGAAATTTATTTTCGAAATCTGTCCAATTTTCAAACAACTTTTTATAATAGCAATTTTCAATATTGTAAAAAATAAAGCTACTTTACTCTTGAGTGAAATTCAAACTTTTTGACATACCTCGTATAATATTCAAAAAATTTGATATTTGATGGTTAAATCTTAGGTTTTGGACCATGCAGAGCTTTTTATAAAGAATAACTTTTTTTCGTAAAATTAATAATAAAAAACTTTTCCATATGGATACAACTTACAGGGACATACTATATATATATATATATATATATATATATATATATATATATATATATATATATATATATATATATATATATTTTTTTATTTATTTTTTTTTTTTTCTTTTATTTTTTCATTTTTTTTTCTGTTTTTTCCACATTCTCTATTTCATCTGTTTTATATATATATATATATATATATATATATATATATATATATATATATATATATATATATATATATATATATATATATATATATATATATAGAGAGAGAGAGAGAGAGAGAAAATAAAGAAAGATTAATCTTTGCAGATAAGTTAAACAGTAAAGTTTTGAATATTGGGGAAATCTGCAAACCAAAACTCAATGCGTATCAATTGTACGGCCTAACGTTTTCGTGAATGATTATTCACTTCTTCAGGGCTGAAATAAAGAAAATGTTAATTAGCCATATATATTCCATGCAAAATGTTAGTTTTCATTACCAATACGTATAATTGTAGAGTTACGTTGTTAAGTAATAAAAAAGACGATATGTATAAAAACATATCTCTTTTTGTTTGAAGTAAAAAAGAAAACACAACACTTCACCTTGGAAAACTATGGCTATATGGTTACAATCAATGAATTATTTACTCAAGGAACCAATTACACTAGCATATAACTACATTTTATGTTGGAAGTAACTTTACATGTAGAGGAGAACAATGAATGTTTAAATATGTCCTTCTTTTTTTGAACTTTCCCGTTCGGTGTTAACTATATTGAGCGCATGCTCATGAACAGACATGTAGGTTCATTTGACCTACGCATAGAAGTACCAAACACCTAATCGGTACGGACAAAAGGTATTATTAAACAAAAATATTAAGGTTTATTTATCTAAATATTACAAGAGGATGTACCGCAACATCATGTCATGTTACATAATTACATATTCTATTTATTTAAAGCTTTTTTAATTTTTTTTTTAATTATTGTTGATTATTGGCAAACAAAAATTATTTTTTATTCTAAGAACTATTAATATTGACAATTACGAATTATCAGTCAAGTTGGAGTCATGCAAATTCGATCTATGGCTGGTATCTGATCTGAGTAAAAGATGATAAATATCACTCAGATTTTTGATGTCACCTTTAACATTAATAGAGGAATCATTAAGGAAGATATAGGACATTTCAATAAATTCCCTTTTAAATTTATTGTTCTCTTGATGAAGAACGATGGTGTTTTCAAAGTCCATGGAATGACCTGTGGTATGGACGTGTTTAGCTAATGCACAACGGTCGGGCTGAAGACGTGAATCACTTTTGTGTAAAGTGATCCTAAATTTAAGAAGTTGAGAAGTTTGACCAATGTACGATTTGTTACAAGAAGAACAGGGAACTTTGTAGACAATATTACTAAGCTTACCTATTTCTGTTTTATCCTTAACTTTTGAAAAAAGGTTGTTAATTGTTAAAGCTGATCTGAAAGCCACATTGATTTTAAATTGATTATCATTGTTGTTATTGTTACTTTCTAAATTATTAAATATCCTAGTCAACCCCGGAGTAATATCTTTGATATAAGGTATTGAAAAATATATATTTAAAGTTGGAGTATTAGAGACGCTGTCATTGCCTAAGCCATCAAGGTCAACATTGTTAGTCGCGGGGGAAGGTGTTAAGTCTTCATTATGGACTGTGTTAAACAAGATCTTATTTATTAGTGTGGTTGGATAAGAATTTGAGATGAATAATTTAGTTAGTATTTCCAGGTTTTTGTTATGGAAGGAAGGATCTGATAATTTGATGACTCTACTTTTCATCTGTTTTACTAAATTAACTTTGGTGGAAAGTTTGTGATATGAATGGTAGTTTAAATACCTGCCCGAATGAGTAGGTTTCTGATACCAATCAATTTTAATTATATTGTTTGCATCCCTTATCATTCTGATGTCTAGAAAGGGTACTGAAAAGTAAATCCTAAAGTAAAGTAAGTCCTCTTTCTCTATAGTAAATTGGATATTTGGGATGAAACTGTTGAAGGTGTTTAATAATTCATCAGTTTTATCAGATGGCACAGCCAAGATTATGTCATCAACATATTTTTTGATGAAGGGAATGTTGAAGGATAAGACAGGAATGACAGTGTCTAACACATAATCCATAACATAAGCAGCAATAATAGGAGAGATCTTTGCTCCCATAGGAGTACCGAAAGTTTGTTGATAGAATTTGTTGTTAAATGAGAAATAAGTGTTAGTAAACAAAAATTCGACGATGTTGATAAAGTTGTCAAAAGAAATGGAACAACAACCTCCAATACGGTCCCAATTAGCTTCTATGACCATTAAGCTTATTCTTAAGTAAACATTACTAAATAAGGATACGACATCCAGGCTGACGAGAACATAGTTATCTGGTAATTTGTAACCATTAAATTTTTCCACCATTTGAAAAGAATCTTTTACATAATACCTATTTTCATAATCGTACGCTTTAGTAAGAATGTCTGTGACAAAGGCAGAGATGTATTCAGTAGGGGTTCCAATTGAAGCTACTATTGGACGCACTGATAGAATCGGTTTATGGATTTTGGGCAATGCATAAAATTTTGCAATTGTGCCATTATAAGTGGTAAGTTTCTTTTTTGTGTTGTTATCGATTTGTTTAGAAACAGCTAGGGATGAAATCAGTGCATTACATCTTCTTTGTAACGTGGGAGTGGGATCAGAAGAAATAGGTTTATATGATCCATCATTATCAATAAGAGAAGAACAGAGCTCTAGATACTGTGTTTTGTCTAGAATGACAGTGACGTTTCCTTTGTCTGCTTTGGTAACCACCAGGTCAGGATTAGATTTTAGGAATTGCCTGGTTTTAAAATATAAGTTGTTGAAAAAGGTATAAGATGATCTGGAAGTGTTCAGAATATGGTTGGTAATGATGTTCGTAGATCTAGCACGAACTGAGTTTTGTTCTAATTCAGATGGTAATGAACTAATGATCTGTTCCAGGTCAGCAAGGAGAGATTTGATTTGAAGATCTTTTCCTAATTTAGGTTCAATACTAAATTTGTTTCCCAATGCTAAAAAACCCAAAATATCGTTTGGAATAATTGAAGTAGATAAATTCTTAATCCATTTAGGATCTGTTTCTACGTATTGGTAATGAAAACTAACATTTTGCATGGAATATATATGGCTAATTAACATTTTCTTTATTTCAGCCCTGAAGAAGTGAATAATCATTCACGAAAACGTTAGGCCGTACAATTGATACGCATTGAGTTTTGGTTTGCAGATTTCCCCAATATTCAAAACTTTACTATATATATATATATATATATATATATATATATATATATATATATATATATATATATATATATATATATATATATATATATATGTATGTATACACCGTTCTTAGGCGTCAACGCCCTTCGGTAGGGATCTATGGAGGAGTATCACCAAGCCGGAAGCCCTTATCCCTTCCCGTACCGCTCCTCCATAGGTCGATCAGACGCCAGTTTATTATATATATATATATATATATATATATATATATATATATGTAAAATATTATACGGGAAATAAATATTCTACCTTCGTCTGTGCTGCCATCTTGGGAACGTTTTCGCTGTCTACAGCTCATCAGCCAAGCTCTCAGAACAGACGAAGATGTAGAATATTTCCTCCGTATACCCGAGGCCGTAAGACAGCCATGCAGTCCTTATGGGACTAGCGCAATCTGAGTTAGTTAGAAGCAACCTACCTTGCTCGTTTCGGTACGAAACCGATCTGTGCCTCTACTTTGAGGCCACGAGATGTCACCTGGTATTTATTGAAAAATACCTACGGCGTCAAACAAGCAGGAAATAATCGCAACTTTCTACTTTTTAAAAAGTATGAAAATAATATGTAAAATATTATACGGGAAATAAATATTCTACCTTCGTCTGTGCTGCCATCTTGGGAACGTTTTCGCTGTCTACAGCTCATCAGCCAAGCTCTCAGAGTTTATTTCCCGTATAATATTTTACATATTATTTTCATACTTTTTAAAAAGTAGAAAGTTGCGATTATTTCCTGCTTGTTTGACGCCGTAGGTATTTTTCAATAAATACCAGGTGACATCTCGTGGCCTCAAAGTAGAGGCACAGATCGGTTTCGTACCGAAACGAGCAAGGTAGGTTGCTTCTAACTAACTCAGATTGCGCTAGTCCCATAAGGACTGCATGGCTGTCTTACGGCCTCGGGTATACGGAGGAAATATTCTACATCTTCGTCTGTTCTGAGAGCTTGGCTGATGAGCTGTAGACAGCGAAAACGTTCCCAAGATGGCAGCACAGACGAAGGTAGAATATTTATTTCCCGTATAATATTTTACATATTATTTTCATACTTTTTAAAAAGTAGAAAGTTGCGATTATTTCCTGCTTGTTTGACGCCGTAGGTATTTTTCAATAAATACCAGGTGACATCTCGTGGCCTCAAAGTAGAGGCACAGATCGGTTTCGTACCGAAACGAGCAAGGTAGGTTGCTTCTAACTAACTCATATATATATATATATATATATATATATATATATATATATATATATATATATATATATATATATATATATATATGTAGATCTACGCTTCTGCTATGTCTTGGTCTCGAATGTTGTTTTTGAGTGGAATGTGTCTAAAGATATTCAACCTCTCATCTTTACCGACGAGCCCAGGGAGGTTGAAGAGGGCGAAACACATTTCTGAGAACTGGTGTTTGGATCTTTGATTCTATTTAAAAAATTTTCCCAACCCAAAATGGTGGATGTGTGAGATGTTCGTAAGGGGATTTCTCCACATTCTCTATTTCACTTGATTGATTTCATACGAGTGGCCGTTAAACCACAATAACTTCTCATCTTTTATATATATATATATATATATATATATATATATATATATATATATATATATATATATATATATATATATATATATTGATACATGTATCCATGTGACTTCCAAAGTAGATTCTCGTAATACGTTGTTACTTCATATATACCGTTATGACTTCCGATTTCGGAAGTCACAACGTTTTGCCTATATTTTTACGAATTTGGCTACTAGATGGTATCAGAAGGCTTATATTAAAAATTTCGCTGGAAGTCAAATCGTATCTAACATACTCATAAGATCAGATTTTAGTTCGATGGTATATCACCAGCGCTAGTGTCGCTCCCGTGCTACTATACAGGTTATGTACACAACGCGTAGCGTCTTCCGTATACCACACCGCTCGGTGTGACTTCCGTTTTTTGGCAACCCTGTGTAACGGTTTTCAGACATTTATCTGTTGTAGATTCGCGGTCCTAATCGTACTTAGTGTTTTGTGTGCCTTTTGTTTTTAAACATGAATAATAGCAGATCTGCTTTACTTTTAAAGTTAGCCTTAAATGAAGGTACAATAAGTGATTATATATCTCTATAATTATATATTTTCTGTACTTATTTCAATCTATAATATTTACTTACCTATTTACTTATATAAATTCATTTTTCTCGTGTTTTTGTTTACTTCCTTTTTTACAATGAACTTCTAATTTAATCTACACTCACTGGCACGAAGAACGGGCACCCTAAAAAAATGGGTAATTTTTGATGTCTCGTATCTCCCAAACCTTTGGTCCGATTTAAGTAATGTTTTTAATATGTTATAGCCTTATTATTTAACAATATAGCTATGATAACATTGTTGATAGACAGGTAAATTTTCATTGTATACCGGGTGCACCAATCAAACTGGGTTTTTTTCTCAATTTTCACAACACCCTGTGGAATATTCTAGCCTTTATAAAATATTTAAATTAAAGCCTAACTATAGCTCCAGGTTTTATTAACATTCTGTTTTTTTATTCATTCGCTTACGTTGGATAATAAAAAAGTTAAGGACTTTAACAACTAGCCATGTTCTTTATCGATACAGGTGTTTCTCAATATAAGTGCGACAAATTTTAAGGGGTAATTTCTGCATGAAAAAATAATGATCGTTTGGCAAAATAATTTTATATTTGCAAGCATTTGCGGACATAGCTTTATCAAGTAAACGATCATTATTTTTTCATGCAGAATTACCCCTTAAAGTTTGTCGCACTTATTTAGAAACACCATGTATTGATAAAGAATATGTTTAATTGTTAAAGTCCCTAACTTTTATATTATCCAACATAAGCGAATGAATAACAAACAGAACATTAAGAAAACCTGGGGCTATAGTTGGGTTTTAATTTCAATATTGTATAAAGGCTAGAATATTCCACAGAGTGTTGTGAAAATTGAAAAAAAAACCAGTTTGATTGGTACGCCCAGTATACAATGATAATTTACCTGTCTAGAAACAATATTATTATAGCGATATAGTTAAAGAATAAGGCTATAACATATTAAAGAAATACTTAAATCGGAGAATAGGTTTAGGAGATACGAGCCATCAAAAATGACCCATTTTTTGGGGTGCCCGTTTTTCGTGCCGGTGAATGTATCTATTAAATAATCTAAATTATTTTTAAAAATCTTATTAAAAGCTTAAATACAAGAAATGTAGGTAAATGTTCTCATTTAACGAAATTTCCGAAAATTGTGTATTTTTTTGACCCAAGTAGGCTGAAAAATCGATTTTATAGTTATTGTTATTTCGAAAGTAATAAAACGTGTAAAAATTACAAAAAAATTGAATGTACAATTACAATTGAATGGAATTAAATACACGATAAAATGAATCAAGAGCGATAAAAAGTTTAAAGTAATAAATTCTAGTAATAATATAAAATACAGTAAACTCTCTCTTAAGGGGGTAGGCGCAAAATCTCTGTCCAATGCTATTTAAATACATTTATTTTTTTCGAATCCTGAGAAAACTAATAAATATTTTTTAAAACATACACCCAGAATGAAAGATAACATTATTACGGGGGACCGAAAGTCCCTTAGAATAAAAAAAAGTTTCTTTTGAATGAAATATTCGAAATTAAAAATCACACTAACTTTTCTCTTGTTTTTTCATCCCATTATCTTTATTAAAATAAACATATAATAGGTATATAAGTTATTAAAATAAACATTATATAAGTTTTCAGGGACTTTCTGCCCTCGGTAATAATGTAAGCTTCCATTCTGCGTTTAAATTTTTCAAAAATACTTATTAGTTTTCTCAGAATTCGAAAAAAATTAATGCATTTAATTAGCACTGGACTAAGATTTTGCGCCTATCCCCAACGAGCACCTCCTCTATACGGACGGTATTTAAAACAAAATTCATTTGCCGATATACTGAGCCTGTACTCTTCCGGACAATCCCTTAAAATGATGTGTACCTAAATGAAAAAAAAATACATAGATATTTTTTCCAAATATTTTAGAATACAAAACTACAATATTTATATTTTATTATTTCAAATTAACACAGAGATGACAACGATTGATATTTGATAACTCTTTACCTTATCAGCAGTAGGTAATAAAAATCTGGTTCTAGTGTGGGATCCGTCATTAAAATATTTTGTGTGTCGGTCAATAAAAGAAATGTGACACCATAACGCGTTGCTCTAATAATACTTTAACATTGATATTATGTTGTGACTAAAAATGTTAACGGAATGTCTGCTTGGCAAAAGAAAACATCGGCACAATATCAATTTTCTTCTTTGATATGTTACCTATGTGTATGCCAAATTTCATGTCAATCTTAAGTGGTTTTTTAAAATTTATGGGTTTTGCAATATTTTACCGTCAGCGAACGGACTAATAGAAGAGGATCCGATATAAGGCCGATCTGCATCGATATATTTAATGGATAACAATAATTATTGGATATGTAGTTTAGTATGTTAACAATTATAAAAAACAAGGGGTGCATGATCTAATTTTCTTCTGACTATAATCAATTAATAATTAATAAATGACTTTTATCTACTCTATGTCATATTATAATATATAAATTTTTAGTTTGTGAAAACTGTCATTATAGATAGCAGTGCTTTAAAGTAAGCATGAAGTAACAATGTATTTTAAATGGGATTTACTTTTTCTCACTGTTTTTGGCACACTTTCATATAATTAAATATTCTTTCTTAACTTTCGCGTTTCATGGTGATGACATCTTCTTTTTCTTCAAGTGCCATCTCCGCGAAGGAGGTCGGCAATCATCATAGCTATTCGGACCTTGGAGACGGCTGCTCTGAAAAGTTCGTTTGATGTACATCCGTACCATTCTCTCAGGTTGCGCAACCACGATATTCTGCGTCTCCCTATGCTTCTTTTTCCTTGAATGTTTCCCTGCATAATGAGTTGGAGCAAGTTGTATCTCTCTCCACGTGTAATATGTCCGAGATATTCCAATTTTCTGGTTTTAATTGTATTTAAGACTTCCATTTCTTTATTCACCTTTCTCAGAACCTTTTTGTTTGTGACGTGTTCTGTCCATGATATTTTTAGAATTCTTCTATATACCCACATCTCGAATGATTCCAGTTTTTTCATTGATGCCGCATTCAAGGTCCAAGCTTCCATTCCGTAAAACAGAGTCGAGAAAACGTAGCACCTAGCCAATCTTATTCTTAGCTCTAACCTTAGATCTCTTGTGCAGAGCACAAGAGAGGTGATGACATAATGAGCAATAAATTACAAAAAAAAATTTGACAGTTTTGTGGTTTGAAAGAAATTAGAATTTTTATATGTCACAGTTCTAAGAATTGTAGAATAGAAATGAATTCCAGTGACGAAGAGTTACAGTATTTTTATTTGTTTATCGTAGATAAAATATTGTATGAAATTGTGCGTGAAGTACTTTTTGCGAACTTACGCGATGTATAGCACTCACTCCGTTTCATAAATAACTATTTTCATATATTAAAAAAAAAATGTTTCGACCCGGGTAGATATTATTCCAGATTTTCAGATTTGGGCACAGAGTTGGATTGTTGGGGCATATATGGAGAGCAGGTAGCGCAACAACTATAAACTCAATTTTACAATGGAGACCCGGAGTTAGAAGGAGACGCGGAGGAACTAGAATAAATGGTTACAGGAATTAAAGGAAGATTTATATAGGGCAGGAATTAGAGACTAGCAGAAAAACAAAAGAGGATAGAAAGAAATGGAGAAGCATAGTCAATAGTATCGAGTAGCAGATTGGGAAAAATCTGCTCGAAAAAGATGGATCTAGATAGCTTTTTAGCGGGTAATCCCCACCTGGAGGGTTTAGCCATTTAATTTTTTATTACATATTATTATTGGTACATCAAAAATTAAAAGGACGGTGCCTGTAATAAAATCTAAAATATTAAAATTTTCTATAAGTTCAAATTTATTTATTAACATTTTTGATATAATTTTCATAACTAAATGACTTACTATTAACACTTTTTTAATTAATTCCAATAAATCCATTTTACAGCAATAATAATATATTAGTATTTTTGTTAAAATAAATATCAATCATATTATCATAAATAACACAGGTTTACAAAAAAAAACTAAATTTCGGACAATTTGACGAAACCATATGACAAGGGGGTTTTTGGAGTGGCTGATCACAAATCCGGGGTCTGCTCACCTCTATCGCGTCAGGTAAAGGTCATTTCAAGGTCAAATCAAGATAAATCGACAGTCGCTCTGAAAAAGTATATTAGGGGGTTCTTGGGGTCGCTGAAGATGAATCCTGAGTCCGCTGACCTCTATCTCGTCTAGATCAACGTCATTTTAAGGTCAAATCAACGTAAATTGACACAATTGCTCTGAAAGTATAGGGAGTTTTGGGGTCGCTGATCATGAAAACTGCGGTCCGTTGAGCTCTACTACGTCATGTAAAGGTCATTTCAAGTTCAAATCAGGAGGAGTTAACAAAATTGATTTGACCTTGAAATGGCCTTTACCTGACGTGGTTGAGCTCAACGGGCCCCAGTTTTGTGATCAGGGACCCCAAAAACACCCTAATATACTTTTTCACAGCGATTGTGTTGATTTATCTTGATTTGACCTCGAAATGACCTTCAGCTACACGTGATAGAGGTCAGCGGATCCGGGATTCGTTATAAGCGACCCCAAAACCCTCCTAATATACTTTTTCAGAGCGACTGTCGATTTATCTTGATTTGTCCTTGAAATAACCTTTACCTGACGTGATAGAGGTTAGCGAACCCCGGATTCGTAACCAGCGACCCCAAAAACCCCCCTAGTCATATGGTTTCGTCAAATAGTCCGAAATGTATTTTTTTGTAAACCTGTATAATCAAAAGAATATCAATATTTTAATTTAAATAGACAACTTTAAAACACAGACAACTGTATTCACAGTAAAAGTTTCAAAAGATCACACATTACGCTCAAAATAGGAGGTAAATCTAGCAGACGAGTCTTTGTGACTTCCAAAATATGACAACACCGCTGGAAGTGACAACGCGCCTTGAACTACCCTATATATGGAAGCCATAACGTATGCTGTACGCTTCGGTATATACGTATATATATACAAAATTTATTTTGGTAAATCCTTTCCCCTCAATAGGTAGACCCATTTTATAAGCCCCCCTTTTAGCAAATACACAATTTTTAAAAAATAATTCCTAGTAGAAAAGGTGGAAGTCGGACAGCCTCTTCTGTATACCGGAAGTCACAACTTAACGTGCATCAATATATATATATATATATATATATATATATATATATTGATAAGGGGTACCTTGTCGCCTCAGAAATGGTGAATCGGTAGACGTTATCGCCTCATATATGACGCTGTCGCCTCACTTTGGTGAGGCGACAACGTTTTGAGCTGAAATGTTCAGGACAGCTTCCCAACCACCTTATGAGTCGATATGCAAAAAATCGTTTTGAGGTGACAACGTACCCCTTTTCACTATTTTTTTGTATGTTAGTTCGGCAGTATATCACCGGCGCTAGTATCGGTATTGCAGCAGTGACTGGCTGTATGTTGTCGCCTCAGCGTATAAATTCTCTTCTTTGTTCAAAAAGCAGTACGCTGTCGCCTCAGATTTTGGCAACGTCGCTTTCGAAAGTTTGCATTGAGGTATTAGGTCGTGAAATATAAGAATGTTAATCACGAAGTATTCTGTCGGCACCGTAACAATGGCATTTAAAAAGTTAATGATGTAATTAGTAGCTTGCAAAATAAGATCTTGGAAGATCTACAGGGAAATACATAGCATCGAAGTGGCCTTATTTTATCATTATTCTTTATTTATCATTGATATTGCTTACCAGATTAGTATCCTTATAATTTGCTTGTTTATATTTGTTTACGATTTTTTCTAGTCCTCCTATTGATGTGTTATTTTCCCTGATCCTCATATATTTAGGCTGTTAAATTAGGATTCAGTCCACAACTGACTCTCTTATGTAATTTTATTAATTATATCTTGTAAGCCTTCCAGACTGTCAGTAAATATGATGGTATCATCCGCGTAGAGCATGTTCATCTTCGTTTACTAAAATATCTTCATCAGTCTCATGTTGTGCCTCCCCGAAGATTTTCTCGGTATAGATACATTTTCAAAGTACATATACATTAAATAATAATGGTGAAAAATTTACTCTGTTCGTACTACTCGTTTAACGTTCACAGTATCTGCCAATTCTCCATCTACATTTATTTTCACTGACTGATTCCAATGCATATTTATGTATAATGATTGTAAGCTCTGGATTTGGTACATCTACTTTTTTTTTAATTTTCTATTACTCACGTCTTACGCACGTCTAACTCAGTCGAATGTCTTTTTGTAATCTAAAAAGCATACATGTGTGTATGTATTGACATCAGCATCAGTGTTAAAAAATACAGCAAATAGGGCATCTCTTAAACATGGTAGTTTCCTGAAACCAACCTGCGATCGGCTCAGTTGTATTTTTAATAGTTTGTATAGCTTCCGGTGTATGATTTTCAGAAATGCCTTAAGAAGACTAGTGGTTCAATAGTTCTTACATTTTTTGCGTTTGGCTATTTAGGAAAAGTTATCAACTTAGATCTGAGCCTAGCTTGAGGAATATTTCCAATAATGTATATATTTTTTACTATTGAAAATATGGGTAAGCTGTTTAATTTCTTTATTGTCAAGCAGCTTCAGCAGTACATGAATCTCATCGGGACCTGGAGCTTACCCGCCAACATCCATTCTAGTAGTGTCATCAAAATTATTTTATATACTTTTTTCTATCGGTGTATTGTTTTTAGATGTTTACTTCGTTTGTTTATCTACACTCACCGGCACGAAAAACGGGCACCCCAAAAAATGGGTCATTTTTGATGGCTTGTATCTCCTAAACCTGTTGTCCGATTTAAGTAATTTTTTAATATGTTATAGCCTTCTTTTTTGACAATATTGCTATAATAATATTGTTTCTAGACAGGTAAATTATCATTGTATACCGGGTGTATCAATCAAACTGGGTTTTTTTCTCAATTTTCACAACACCCTGTGGAATATTCTAGCCTTTATAAAATATTGAAATTAAAACCCAGCTATAGCCCCAGGTTTTCTTAACATTCTCTGTTTTTTTATTCATTCGCTTATGTTTAGTAATAAAAAAGTTAGGGACTTAAACAACTGGCCATGTTCTTTACCAATACAGGGTGTTTCTAAACAAGTGCGACAAACTTTAAGGGGTAATCCTGCATGAAAAAATAATGACCGTTTTCTTGATAAAGCTATGTCCGCAAATGCTCCGTTTCCGAGATACGGCATGTTGAATTTTTTTCTTACAAACTGACGATTTATTTATTGCTCTAAAACCGGTTGAGATATGCAAATGAGATTTGGTAGGTTTTATGAGGTAGTTATTGCGCATTTTTTGGTATACAACTAAAATTTTTATATTCACCATTGGCGTGCATGCTGGTACTATGACCGAGTAATATTACCCGTATGCACGCCAATAGTGAATATAAAATTCTTAATTGTATGTCAAAAAATGCGCAATAACTACCTCATAAAACCTACCAAATTTCATTTGCATATCTCAACCGGTTTTAGAACAATAAATAAATCGTCAGTTTGTAAGACAAAATTCAACATCCTGTATCTCGGAAACGAAGCATTTGCGGACATAACTTTATCAAGCAAACTATCATTATCTTTTCATGCTGAATTACCCCTTAAAGTTTGTCGCACTTATTTAGAAACACCCTAACTTTTTTATTATCCAACATAAGCGAATGAATAAAAAAACAGAATGTTAGGAAAACCTGGGGCTACAGTTGGGTTTTAATTTCAATATTGTATAAAGGCTAGAATATTCCACAAGATGTTGTGAAAATTGAGAAAAAAAACCCAGTTTGATTTTTACACCCGGTATTCAATGATAATTTACCTGTCTAGAAACAATATTATTATAGCGATATTGTTAAAGAATAAGGCTATAACATATTAAAAAAATTACTTAAATCGGACAACAGGTTTAGGAGATACAAGCCATCAAAAATGACCCATTTTTTGGGTGCCGTTTTTCGTGCCGGTGAGTGTATATTTTTTACCGTTAACATTAGTTAAGCATCCAATTGTTATAGATCTGTTTAATTTAGTTGCATCCGTTACCTTCTTATGTTGGTTAAAAGTATCATGTTTTCCCTCCAGCGCAGCGCTTCAATTTATCTGCATTACTTTTCGAAAATGACGTAAGTTATAAAAATATCGAAAAAATATATGGGAATAACGTTAGTACAAAAGACATAGTCAATTTAAGCATATCCGATGATGACGAAGTATCCAGCTTCGAAATTGATCCTTGCTTACGTCGTGACAGTAGCAATGTTCAGAAATTTGCCGCCATTACCAGTTCAGAAGATAGTAATAACGATGACGAAAACGATAAAAATTTTGAGTTACCAGTTCACTTAAAACAAATCTCTTCTGAAAGTGACAGATACTCCATCAGTGATGAAAAAAATAACACGTCTCATTCAGAAAAGAGCACTAACAAAATATTAGAATCTAAAATCCAAAGAAAAAAGAGAACATTGTGTAAGTTCTGCCAAAAGGACGTTATGTCAAGAAACTTTGTAAGACATATGCAAACGTTTCACGGAGAAGAAAAGGAAGTAATAAAATTATTGCAGTATCCAAAAAACTCTAAAGCAAGAAGAGCAGCTTTTTAAGTTACTAAGAAACGAAACTAATTTTGATTTGTACATACAAGCAGTGCCGGATTAACCATTAGGCGGACTAGGCGGCCGCCTAGGGCCCGGGCACTTGATGGGGCCCGCATCCCACACAAATGCATTAATTAATATTGAATTATTTAAGCAATAATTAAAAAAAAATCAAATGGGGCTAACTGAGACAAAAAAAGAGAATGGTTAATTTATGATTTCCAATCAAACTCAGTTTTTTGCTTTGTCTTCTGTCAAATATCAGGAAAATACAACCGACTTCAAGACAAATTAAGCAGTTATCTTCAAAGGCATTTTTATATTCCATGTTCTAATCATGCCCTCAATTTGGTAATCATTTTTGCAAGCAAATTTTGCTTAGAAGCTGGTAATTATTTTGGTATGGTACGTTTTTTTTTTCAATTTCTACCCATCGATGGGCCTTATAGTCCATTCACTCACGGTAAAATATTGCAAAACCTCCGGATTTTAAAGAACCTTTGGATTTGAAACAAGAGCTTGGATTGACATGAAATTTGGTATAAGCCTAGCTAACATGTCAAAGAAAAAAGTGATATTGTGCCAATGGGTGTTTTTGCTCTACGGTTGAGTCCATCCCTTCTCGGGGGTGAAAAAATATACCGTCAAAATACATCCGGAAGTGGATAAACTGACTAATTCTAAGCAACTTTTGTTCAATAGAGTTTTTTCATCAAGTCAATACATTTCGAGTTATTTCCAAGTGAATATCTTCATTTTTCAACAAAAAATAACACGTTTTTAGACTATTTTTCGCAAATAACTCAAAAAGTAAGTATTTTATCGAAAAAATATTTTTATTAAAAATATATCAGTAGAAGCAAAGTTGTAGCTAATGAAAAGTAGGTTATTATTCGTCCAATTCCGAATTGAATATTTCAACGTGAAATAATCAAAAAATGAAGCACTTTTCATGGAAAACTCATCATAACTTGTTTAAATGTTTAAAAAAAGCATTATTCTTGTTTTTTTAAAAACATTTCTAACACAAAAAGTAAGCAAGATACGCTCAGAATAAAGTTGATCCCATACTTTGGGTAAAAAAAAAACTGGTGAAAATAACCCCCTAATTAGCATCCCAAATGAAATTAATCCTTACCGCTTCACAAGCTACTGTACTTATGTATTGTTTATATGCTCTGTGAGTTTTATCGGTATAAAGTGCTTCTTTATAAAAGGGCTGTAGTAGAAAGGGCTTGACAAGTCACTAATCACGAGTGTACGCAATTTTTTTATTTGGCTTAATGCCTCGACAACTAATGGCCATTGGCATGGTACAGTGGATTTTTCCAATCAGGTACCTATTGTAATGGGTAGTGTGTGTGTTGAGTAAATGTCTTGTTACTTAGCAAAGTCGTCATTGATTTTGCAAAGAGACGCTAATTGTATCCGAACGTCTGCGGTTCCTCCGGTGAGTACCGATCCCATAAGGATAGAAACTATTTTCATTTATTAATTTTTAATAAATGAAAAATTCTCTACCCACGGTATGCAAATTTTGAACAGTCATATCTTAACCAATTTTTATCTTCCAAAAAAGCAAAAATCTGAAATACATATTCAGAAAAGCAAAACGGAAATTTTTTTACTCTTAAAGATTTTTGGTACAGCTAATAATTTTTGAAAAAAGACATTTTTTTTTCAAAATTTCAAAAAATTTGTTTGACTTTAAATCCCAATGTTTTGAAATATAAGCGAAATATAAGTGAACCGGTGAAACTTACAGATCATATAAATAATATACTTATAAGATTTTTCAAGACTTTCATAAATTTTCAAGATTTTTTTGCCAAAGAAAGGAATGAACATTATTTTAAGCTTTACTCAAAAAACTTCCTTTGAACTTGTTTAAAAAAAAACAAAAATAAAACTTTTTTAACACTAAAAAAGTTGTGATAATTTTTCACCGAAAAGTGATACATTTTTTGGTTATTTGCGTTGAAATATTTGATTTGGAATTTGTCGAATAAGAATCTACTTTTCATTAGCTAGAGTTCTGCTTATACTGGGTCTATTATAATATTATATTTAGGTATATTATACTTCATACATACACCATTTTTTTAAAATTTGTATACGCTATATTTTTTCTAAGAATATTTTTTCGATAAGATACTTAATTTTGGAGCTATTTGCGAAAAACCGTCTAAAAACGTGTTTTTTTTGTTGAAAAATGGACATATTCACTCGCAAATAACTCAAAAAGTATTGATTTAGTGAAAAAACTCGATTGAACAAAAGTTACTTATAATTAATCAGTTATTGACACAATATCGACACAATATCCCTTTTTTTCTTTGGCATATTAGCTATGGACTATTAATGAGAAGTTGTTGTGAAATGTAAAAAAAGAAAAATAATCTTTTTTACATTGTCGTAATTTATTTTTGGAATAGGTAACTACTTCACAAAACAACAGAAATATCTGTAAATTTCTTTTAAGTAAATGGTCGCTATAAAGGGACCTACTTCTTATGGCCGCCTAGGACCCCATGATGCCTTAAACCGTCACTGTATACAAGGAGATATACGTCCAATAAGAAGCTTAACCGAGACTCAAACGTCCAACTTTTATCCGTGTATATACTGTAGAGGCTTGTATAAAAAGGCATATCTTAAACGACATAACAGAATTTGCAAACAAAAAAACCGTGGTGGTTCCAGTAGTAATTACGTATCTGAACCGCAAACCCTTACAGCCTGTGTAATGGATCCAACGAACGCTGTCTCCAAATTAAATGTTAAGGAACAAGTCTTCGACAAAATGAAAGGAGATGATATAGCATTTGAAGCAAAAAAAGATCTGCTAATTGTTAATTTTGGAAATTCTTACTTAAAAAAATATAAGAGAGAGGGTATAAACTATGCATGTAGCAGTAGGATGCGAACTCTCTCTAGATTTCTTATTGAGTATAGAACGATTGTAAATAATAATAAGATTGCTTTAAAGGATATTTTAAGACCCAAAAATGTCGACGCTATCCTAAGTGCTGCAAGAGTTTTATGTGGATATAATAGTATTAAAACAACATTCAGTTCTCCTAGTATCGCGTTGCACTTGGGTACGTACCTAAAACTATGTTGCAACGAACTACTCCATTTAATACTAAAAGAAGCACCTGGTTTTACGTGTACAACAAAAGACGAATGCAAGAACTGGCAAAGGGATATACATAATTTGAGCACGTTGCTGGAAAATCGTTGGAGTTTGGAAATTGCTTCTCTTGCTAACAAAGATATCCAAGAAAAAAAAATGGTGCCACTTGTAAGTGATGTTAAAATATTCCGAGAAGAAAGTATTAAAATTGGTGTGAAGTGTCAACAGGAGTTTGAGAGCAATATTGATAATGTTGAAACATATAAGAATTTAGTTAACTGTACACTAGCATTAGTCATCCTTTTTAACAGAAGACGAATAGGTGATGTCTAGTACTTAAAAATTCAGCAATACAGTAACGAAAGGAAAACGGACTAAAGTGATTTTGAAAATGTTTTAACTGAAGGAGAAAAGGCACTTACGAGAGAATACAAAAGAATAGTGTGTTCTGGTAAAGGCTCTCGAGCTGTTGTTATCTTACTTCCAAAAATGTTGCAAGGTTTCATAGAAACTTTAATAAAACATAGATATAAATACATTTCCGACGATAATGACTATGTGTTTGCAATTCCATGCAGTAAGCTAAAATGGGGTAAAGGGGATGTTGCGATCCGTAAATTGACAAGCAAAATGAACTTAACAAACCCTAAAGCTATATCAAGCAACAAATTACGCAAGCATATTGCAACAGTAGCACAGATTTTAAATATGTCAAAAAATGAAACCAAACAATTTGCCAAGTTTATGGGGCATGATGAAAAAACGCATGACGAATGGTATGAATTACCTGCTGACATTTATCAAACCGCAAAAGTGTCAAAATTTTTACTAGTAATGGAAAGGGATTCCCTCCCTTTAGAGTATAAAGGAAAATCGCTTGAAGAAATAGATTTTCACCACGATTTAGAAATATCGGAAGAAAATGAAAACAAAAGTATTAAAATTACGAATATTAATGTTCCAAGTACTTCAGGTATGCAAGAATTTGAAGGAAGTGAAGCGTTTGTAGCAAAACGTAACGTTCTGGCTCAAAGAAGTATAGAATTTGAAACGGATAGTGACGATGAGTACTATCCAAATAAAACACTACCCCAAGCATCACAAAACCAAGAGATAGAAGATTCTGAAAGTGATTCATATGTGCCTCCAAAAAAAAGAAAGATTAAAAAATAAACTTGGACTAGCCAAGAAGTAAACCTTTTAAGATAACACTTTTCGAATTATATTTAAGATGGCATATATCCATCTTCCAAGGAAATTAAAGAGTTCATAACTAAATCCGGCTTAAAAAGGTCAATTCCAGTTATAAAATCAAAAATTCAACACCTTATACACGTGAAATAAAATAATGTAATACAGACTACGAAAACGTCGTATGTCGGACATGTATTTTGTCGGACAGAACTTCCAATTGATTTGTTACCCATTCTATAAACTCTCATGCAAAAATTAGACTGCTATTTACCATCAATAAAATTCCTATCATTTGATATATTCTACGTGTCGGACTTGACTAAGCGAAATGCCAACATATTTGTCGAACAAACATTTTTCATATATTATATAAAGTTTGCTATTGAATAAACTTAAAAACAACATGCTAGGTTTCACAATCATAAAGTTGTCAGGATGACACGTTCCACAATTAAAATCACGTTCCACAATTAAAACTTCCCCTGTTCCAGTGTTCTCATACATCAAAGTTTGTTCGACTAGACACCGTTAAGCTATTAACAAATGTTCAGCTTGCTATTAATAAGCTATTTTTGATAGGCTGGATCCAGGCCATGTTTACTGCCAATAATAAACTATATCGTTAAGAGCCTTTATAATTTTACTGTATAATACAAATAATTAACACAAAATAATTTGGCCTAGATTAATTGATTGCAAAATAGTAACCTTTAAATATCTAATAATAAAACAAATTTACACAACGTATAATCCAAACAAACCATGTTCATATCTAAAACTTTTATTTTTGATGTATCAGATGGCAACAATAGAGGATAACAAATTCCCACCATTTCTTTACGACCATCAATAATAAATACCTCTCGCTTTACACCAAAATTCGGCCCACTCAAGTCTTTATTCATGTTGCAATCAATAAATTTGGCAATGCCCTCTGAGGCAATAACGTACCGGTTATCATCCTTAGTCATATATAGTTATAGTATTGGATTTAACTGTAAATTTATATATAAAAAAAATATTTAAAATCGTTTCCCCTCTTTAGAGATTCTTAATTAGAAAGTTCACCTCATTGTATATATGCATATATTTTTGGATAAAAATAACTACAAAAGGGTGAGGCGAGGTCGTCATAGTTTTCACCTCGAGGCGATAACGTACCTTTTATCGATATATATATATATATATATATATATATATATATATATATATATAAAATTTTATTAATTTTATACGAGGTATGTCAAAAAATATGAATTTTGCTCAAGAGTAAAATACGTTTATTTTTCACAATATCGAAAATTGTTATTATGAAAAGTTATTTAGAATTAAAAACTATGTTTCAGTATGTAATTACTTCCTTCTAATTGAAAATATTCTGAACTATAAAGGTACTTTACTTTTGATCTAAAATCTAAACGTACCTTTTTTGACATACCTCGTATAAAAAATTGATAAAATTTGATATAAGATGGTTGTATTTTAGGTTTTAGACCATTCAGAACTTTTTATTAAGAATCACTTTTTTCGTAATATTAATAATAAGAGTTATCAGAATTGAAGTAGCTGAAAATAATGTTAGTTATCCAATATTTTACAAAAAAAAATTCAATTAGAACGATGTAATTGCATATTAGAATATACTTTTTAATTCCAAACAACTTTTCATAATAGCAATTTTCAATATTGTGAAAAATAAAGCTACTTTACTCTTGAGTGAAATTCAAACTTTTTGACATACCTCGTATAACATTCATAAAATTTGATATCTGATGGTTGAATCTTGGGTTTTGGACCATGCAGAACTTTTTATGAAGAATAATTTTTTTCGTAAAATTAATAATAAAAAATTTTTCCATATGGATACAACTTACAGGGACATACTGTATATCTATGTCAAAAAATCATAATTTAAAAAACGAATAACTTTTGTATTTTACATTTTTTCTAATTCTGTAAATAAAGCAGTTTACAGGGGGGTCAACATATAGTGAATAACCCTGTACACATGGGGAATGCTGAAGGAGTCAGACAGATCCATCGTCTGCCATTTCGGAATTGAGGACTAGAATTAAAGATTTTTTTCGTGCCAGAAGCAGTGGTGGATCTAGAAATTTGGCTTAGGAGGAACTTCCAATGAAGAACCAACCATAAGACATAAAAAAGATAAACTCAGACTACTAAGGCATAAATAATAACTTATAGGCATTAAGTTTCATAAATTTTTTAACTAGGGTGTTTATTGGGTTGAATTTGTCTTTCATTGGTTTAGGTTTCATGTAAGCCAATACATTTTTGTTTCAACAATCTTTTTCTTTAATTTTGGACTTTGTTAGGGGGGAAACTTTCTCATTTTCCCACCCCGTACATCCGCCACTGGTCAGAGGGCATCTTTGACATCTGTTTTATCGGGAACGTTCGTCGTCGTGAATAATGTTTGCAAGGCTATATCATGTATTCTAGCTATATAAATAATCATGAACATATTAATTTTCATTTCAGTACTGTTTATTTTGGCACATACTGTACGTATATGTACATAATATATAGATTATATTTACCTTGTGTTCCCAATACATTTAAAGCTTGAATGCATGCTTGTATTTCTGCTGTATTATTCGTTGCTTTACCTTTAACAGGCTGTGATATATTTCTAAAAAATAAAAATGTAAAAATATAAAATTAAATATTTATTCTTTTTATTTTAACTTATATTCGTATAAATATACAGGGTGTTTCATTAAGAATTGTCCATATCGTAACTGGAGAAACCTTGGCACAAAATACGAAGATATAACCCAAAACACTTAAATCAAATATTCTTCCTTACCGAGATACAAAGTGTTTTATTACAAATGTTCTAAAATGATTTTAGCCCATTGTGAAAGCACCTCTTAATTTGTTGTTCAAACTTGACACACAGTTTACACATCTTAGAATACTTTAACTAGTGTTAAAAGATAGTTTTCCGCTGTAACCAGAGGTGTGCTGTAGGGATATATACTTAATTTTCGTCTCTTTTCCCCTTACAATCTACGCCACTGTCATAATAATAATTTCAGCATGTTTTTTTCATTCTTCGTTACTTTTTAAGTAAATATCATTCTTTTGTCTCAATGCGATAGAGTAAGTAGTTTTTAAGTTATTTGCGTTTTAATGTAAGAGATTCAATAAATTATGTATTTTAAACACAATCTTATTGAATGTATAGTCCAAGTAATGAAGCTTAAAATTGGACAAAACCTCGCAATTTTTACATAATGTATCGGTTTGCTTGAAAATTTGAGAATAAGTAGTGGGTAGTCCAAGGATCAAAATCTATATGATGCCGAAAGGCGTTTTTACCATGGGGGTGGTTGCCACCCCATCTCGGGGGTGGAAATTTTATATTATATTTTGACCGCAAAAGTTGGTAAAAACATTCATTCTAAGCAAAAAACGTTTTATAGATTTTTTTGATAAAATTAATAGTTTTCGATTTATTCGCTATCGAAAGGTATTGGCATTTTGGGTATGGTCTTACCCAAACATTGGCTATGCTCAATGCCGTTCTATTCAAAATGTTTAATAATATTTTTTCTAGACTAGTTTTTTTTCTCATCCCGTGGGGTAATTTCGCGCACAGAGTGGGGGTAATATCGCGCGTTAAAAATGTATAATAGATTCTATGATATTTATGTAAATACGTATTTAAAAAACACAAAATATTTGCAAACTGTTTATTAAGGGAAAACGAATTTTTTAAACAGACAAAAAACTTAAACCTTTAACTAAAGCTGATTGTCTACGTTGATAAACAATTGGTAATATAAAAAAATATAGACTAATATCATACGCTAAAAAAGGGCCAAATAAAAGCTATTAATCAACAAAATCTATGTAAAGTAAAAAAATAAAAAAAATATTATAAATATTTTACCATATAACTCAACACGGTTAAAAACCACGCATCTGCGGGGTTTTTAACCGTGTTGAGTTATACGTATATTTTCCAAACTATAATAGATGTAAAAGAAGCGGGACAGATATTGTAAGATAAAGTATGGTTAAACAAAGTCTAAAACACCATAGATTTAGACAAAATCAAAAATAACTAAATAAGTTAAACATTTGAGCTTACCTTGCTTATTTTGTCGTAGCAAAATATTATAACGGCTTTCCTAACATAGAAAACAATTTACTTCCAGCTATTGTGTCCAACGTGTCGTCGATCTGAGGCAGAGGATAACTATCTTTCTTGGTACTTACTTACTTTCCGTGTCCGGAACACCAACAACTTTAAATTCTGTATTTCCAATGGTTGACTACATAGATGGCCCTGTCATTTGCTATAATTAAGTCTTCTTCTGTGTAGGTCTCTCTCATCTTTGTGCATGATAGTAGATGCCGGCTGGTCTGAACCGAGCCACAGTCGCAGGTATCGTCCTCCTGGTATCCCCATTTTTTCAGGTTACTAGCACAACGTGAAACGCCGGTTCTTAGTCTATTTAGCGCTTTCCAAGTCGGATACGGTAAATTGTGTCCAGCAGCCATTTCCTCTGAGGGAGGAAAATGTGTCGCGGTAGCTGACGCTTGCCATAGATGTATTCGGCGCGTCTCTGGCGCTTCGGGGATGGATCTTGATGTTTTCAGGAAGCTTTTCCGAGATCTTAGTCTGCTTGGCTGAGTTTGGTGGTCATATAAGGGGTGTCTTCGGTCCGTCTCCTGCTTTTTTTGTTCTACCTCTGACGTGACCTTCCTCCTGATAGGTGGTGGAGCAATTCCAGCTATGGGGTATACCTCTTCGATAGGTGTCGGTTTCAGGCAACCCGATATTATACGAACCGTTTCATTTAGAGCCACGTCGACGTTCTTTGCGTGAGCAGAGTTTGCCCATACTGGTGCTCCAAACTCAGCGACCGAAAAACATAATGCCAAGGCAGAAGTGCGGAGAGTGTGTGGTTGTGCTCCCCATTTTGTATTAGTTGGCTTGCGGATGATATTATTTTTGGCGCTTACTTTCTTCTTGACATCTTGACAGTGGTATCGGTAAGACAGAGTTCTATCCAGACGGACGCCAAGGTATTTTGGCGTCTCGTTATGTTCCAGCATCTGACCACGCCATTCCACCTCCAGCGACCTTCGGACATGCTTGTTTCTCAGGTGGAAAGCACATACCTGGGTTTTTGTGGGATTTGGTTTCAAATGGTTTTTATCGTAGTATAGAGCTAAGTCTCCCAGGGCATCTGTCAGTTTCACTTCGACTTCATTGAAGGTTCTTCCCTGAGCTGCCACAGCTGTATCATCAGCGTAAATAAATTGCCTTGTTTGTTGGTGTATGGGTTGGTCGTTGGTGTAATGTATAGAAATGACCCGAGGACACTTCCCTGTGATAGCCCATTTTTTTGGTACCTCCACCGACTGTTCTTGGACTGGAGCGTTACGTAGAAGCGTCTATTCTGGAGGAGACATTTCACTAACCTTGTTAGTCGGAAATCCTTTGTAGTTTCGTAGAGTTTTGCGAGTAGCCGTTGATGGTTAATTGAGTCATAGGCGGCAGTTAGGTCTATGAACGCTACTCCTGTTATTTGCTTCCGTTCAAAACCATCTTCAATATGTTGGGTGAGATTAAGAATTTGACTGCAGCAGCACTTTTCGGGTCTGAATCCTGCTTGTTCTGGAATAATTTTAGTCTCCACATATTCTGCGATCCGGTTCAGTATCATTCTTTCAAAGGCATTAAAAAGGTGGCACAAGAGAGAGACAGGTCTAAAACTCTTTGTATCCGCCGGATCCATTCCTGGTTTTAAGAGGGCTACCACTCTAGCTTTCCTCCAGATTTTGGGGATTAGTAATGTACGGATGCAGAATTCATCATTTTTACGAGCCACTCTACGGTTTTTAGTCCAAAGTTCTTTATTTGTTCTGTTCGTATGTCGTCCAGGCCAGCAGCTTTATTATCTTTCATTTGGTTGATCGCGCCTCTTATCTCCTCTAGACAAAAAGAGGTACCTAGAACATCTCTTTCTTCGTCGATATTCCGTTGAGCTCTCACCTTGTTCTTTCTTGATGTCGTCTTACCGTTCATTAGAAGACGATGGGCTATCTGATCGGGTGTGACTTCTGTAATGTTGACTGCCGGAGTAGCGGGATCGTTGCCAAGATTCCGAATCAGCTTCCAGGCACGTCTGCTGTTTTGTTTCATGTCCAGACTCGTGACCAGCTTGCACCACCTTTCCGTTCTGTTGACGGATATCGAATGTAACATTTCCTCCCCAGCCTGTATTGTCGCTTCTGAGAAAGGGTCTTCTTCATATAGCTGTTCGTATCTTTTAAGTAGGGGTTTAGATTCTTCGTTGAGCCCCGCTATGTACTCAGTTCTAACGACAACCTCTAGGGATACATTTCCGTGATACTTGCTTTACGATTTCTACAAAATTATCGTATGAATCAGGGCAAGGTTCTAGCTGGGAAACTTCTTGATCCAATGCTTCTGATAATTTTTCCCATTTTGCTTTAGTAAAGTTGAACCTTCTCTTGAAAGGAACAATTTCGTATCTGATTGCCGCGTTGGAAAGACAACTTATTGGTCTGTGCTGTGTCTTTGGGAGGGCGCTTTCAACGATTTTTGTCACCTGGTCTCCAATTCTGTCGCTGACAAATATATTGTCTCGGTTGTAACCTCTGCGCCATCTTCCCCTGTTGAACGACGCAGGCTGCTTTGGATCGTGAATAAGTTTTAGGTTCATGCTTTCAGCCCATTTTTCTAGTTCTTCGCCATTGGAATCTGTTTCGTTATAACCCCACGCGACACTGTGACAGTTGAAGTCACCCAGTACGAATTTGATTTGCTGTGAGTGAAAGTTACTCGTTTCCTCAAAAGCAAAGTCAGCGTTATCTTTCTTGGTAACATTATTCAACAAACGGTAGTCCACACAGAACCTCGTAGTTCCATCTTTCTTCTTGACCAGGACCACCGGAGAGACCCATGGGCTCGTAGAAGGTTCTATCACCCCGTCTTTCTTCATTTCTTGAACAATACTTTCAGCTTCCTCTCTCTTCGCCTGTGGTAATCCTCGAGCTGTTTGACGAATTTGCCTAGCGGTACCAGTGTCAATTTTATGTTTGACAACTGTCGTTCTTCCTGTCATTCCTCTTTCTGTACGAATATGTCACGATATTGCCGAAGAAACTCCCTTAATTTCCTTTTCTCCACTTGATTTAGACATTGGCCTGCAACTGCAACCATTTGGTCGAACTTGTCGTTGGAATTATCTGATGATGTCGTCTGACGGATTATGGACGTCACGGGTACAAAAGTTCCTACTTTTGTCTCCTTCTTGATGGTTACCGGGTAGTCATTGACATTAATCAATCTCACGGGAATTTCTTTATCAGAAGAAACCAATTCCTTTCCAATTATGATTCCTCGGCCAACCTCCTCGTCGTGGTTTCATGGCTCCATCAAATCAGGCGTTACTTCTTCTACAATTCCCTGTAGCCGTGCTGCGATGATCGTTTCAATCCTCGCAGGCACAACTGGATCCTCTTTAATGGCTGCTAGCACAGTGCTGTCATCATGTGGATGAAGAAATACCGCCTCGTTGCGAACTTTGATTACCCTGCTCTTAAAATCCAATTGAAATCCATGCAAATTCATTACGTCCATTCCTAATATAACATCTTCTTCTATGTCTGCAACTATGACAGTATGGACGAACTTTTCTGCTCCAATCCCTAATTGTATCTGGATTTCTCCGTGGGTGTTGGCATTTTCACCTGTGGCAGTCCGCAGTCGCAACCTCGTTGGTAAGAGCTTCTTACGACTGTTTATAACTGACGGTCGTATAATGGTCCTGGTTGCTCCGGTATCCACCAACAATGTATACTTTTTACCATTTTTTTCTCCATCTACATATACACTATCTTCACATTTCAAAGAAGATATTAGTATGAGAGGGTCTTTGGAAAAGTTACGGGTCGAAGATGCCTCCCTAAGGCCGACCCGTTCTAGTTTTCCTGCTGGTGAGTCTCTTGATTGCTATTGTACCTAGGGTACTTACATGAACTCCATACGTGTCCTATTTCACCACAATTCCAGCACCTTATGGTCTTCGCTTTCTTGGATGCAATGACTTTCATCATATTAACAAGCTGGTCAAGTTTATCCTCATCCTGTTTCTCTTTCACAGTCCTAACTTTACTGTACCCACCAGAGGCTTGGGTAGCTGATTCGTATTCGAGGGCGGTGGACAAGACATCGACCACCGTCTTGTGGCGAGCTAATCGCAGTGTTCTTTGCATTTCATGATCGCGAAGGCCATCAATGAATGTTTGAACAGCCAACTTTTCCATTATGTTTTCGGGAGCTGTTGGATATGCATATCGTACTAACCTGGCCATATCTACCTCGTATTCTTGAAGAGCTTCATCTTTCTTTTATCTTCGATTTTTAAACTGCGAATGATAGACATGCTCTAAATGTTCGTGCCCGTATCGCATATTCAGTCTATTTTTGAGCTGTTCGAAGTCATCTGTCTCCTCTACGGCTATGGTCTGGAGGACATCCAAAGCGTCGCCTCGAAGATAAATAGTGAGGTCTTTTTCGGACCATCCGTTCGCTCTGGCCGCCGATTCGAACTGTTTCATATAATTGTTCCATGACGACTTTCCGTCGAAATATGGCACCTTAACACGAGCAAGACTTACACTCCCTTCAACTATCGGCCGTGGCTCCAATTTGTATTTCATCATCTTTAATGTCTGTTAAGATGAGTTCCATTCCTTTGTCTACTTTTTCAGTTTCCTCCATTTTCTTTTCCATTTCTTTGATCTTTTCTTCAAAAGTAGATTTTAGGGATGATATCTTGTCAAAATCAGAAGTGACCTAGAGATGTTAGCAGAGATCTCGTTAGTCATCTTGCTTTCAAGGGATGAAATATCACCCGAAACTTTCGAAATCTTATTCTCCGATGTAATGTCTGTCAAAACTTTCAAAACATCCGAGGAAACTTGGGAGATTTCACCAGAAACTTTGTTCTTTAACGATGTAATGTCTGTCGAAGCTTTCAAAACATCCGAGGAAACTTGGGGAGATTTCACCAGAAACTTTCGAAATCAAAGCAGCATGCTTCTCTTCAAACAAATAGGTTTCTGGATCTTGACCATCTTCTTGCAGAGCGTCCTTTAGACGTTCGACTAGATCAGCCTTTTCCCAGTAGTGTCCATGTCTTTCTCTTCCAATTCCTTTCGTAGCTCCTTAACGAGCAGGTCACACACTTTATTTATTACGATATATATTTATTTATTATTAAAGATTCCACACTGTATTTAATGAGAGTTTATGTTTATTTATTTTTTATCCACTTCTGACCCAATGTTACAAAACTGTCTTTCTATGATATTTTAGGCACTAATGTTTAGTTTTAGTTGACTTTATTTATTTTTAACTAGCTGACCCGGCGAACTCGTACCCGTCTTAGATAGAAATCAATAATGTGTCAAAGTTCAATAAATAAAAATTAACAGAAAATCAAAAAATACTTAAAAAATATACAGGGTGTTTGGTAAAGAATGAGCCATAGCTTAACCTTAGATTCCTGAGCTTAAAATAGGTCGATTTAAGCTAACTTACCTTAGTACGAAAGTTGATAATAACCGAAATACAGGGTGTCAAAGTTAAACTTTTATTTTGTTTATTCTTGAATATTTCCTGACAGGCATGGGATAACAACACGAAATTTGGTAAGCGGGGTTTTTTTGGAATGAGAAATCTAAATTCGCCACCAAAAATAAGTTATTACCAAGAGGGCGCCACATACGTCTTTCAGCGCTCATTTAATAAGTTTAATTTTTTTATCCCTGTCTCTATATACTTTTTGAATCAAAACTTTTATTCTTTTAATATTTTTACTTAAAAAGGTATACTACATTAATCTCGCTAAACTCAACTGTTTTCGAGATAAACGCATTTTAAATCTGCGATACAACATAATTTCTTGCATAATATCATTGTAGTTACACCCAAAAAATCAACTTGAAATCATAATAATTATGCCAGTTCTCATATTTATGTCATTGCATCGCAAATTCCATTTTAAGAAATGTGCGATACATTTTTGGAGATTTTTATGGTTTTAAGTTATTTTTCGTGTGTAACTACATGATATTATACAAAAAATTATGTTGCCTCGCAAACTGCGTTTATCTCGAAAACGGTTGAGCTTAGCGAGATGAATGTAGTATACCTTTTTTAAGTAAAAATATTAAGAGAATAAAAGTTTTGATTCAAAAAGTATGTAGAGTGGGCAATAAAACAATTGTACCTATTAAATTAGCGCTGCAAGGCGTATGTGGCGCCCTGTGTACACTATATCGTTTTTGGCGGCGAATTTAGATTTTTTTGTCCCAAAAAAACCCCCGCTTACCAAATTTCGTGTTATTATCCCATGCCTGTTAGGAAATATTCAAGAATACATAAAATAAAAAAATTTAACTTAGATCTACACTGAGCGGCACAAAAAATGGCCACCCCACAAAATGGGTAATTTTTGATGTCGTGAATTTTCTAAATCTGTTGTCCGATTTAAGTGATTTTTTTGACATTTTATAGCCTTATTCTTTAACAATGTCGCTGTAATAAAATTATTGCTAGACAGGTAAATGATCATTGTATACCGGGTGTACCAATCAAACTGTGTTTTATTCTCAAAGTTCACCACACCCTGTGTAATATTCTAGCATTTATAAAATATTGAAATTAAAATCCAACTATAGCCGCAGGTTTTCTTAACATTCCGTTTTTTGATTCATTCGCTTATGTTGGATAATAAAAAAGTTAGGTACTTTAACAACTAGCCGTGTTCTTCATTAATACAGGGTGTTTCTAAATAAGTGCGACAAACTTTAAGGGGCAAATCTGCATAAAAAATAATGGCCGTTTGCTTTATAAACACATGTCGGCAAATGCTTCGTTTCCGAGATATTGGATGTTGAATTATTTTCTTACAAACTAACGATTTATTTATTGCTCTACAACCGGTTGAGATATGAAAATGAAATTTGGTAGGTTTTAAGATAAAGTTATTGCACATTTTTTGACATGCAATTAAGGATTTTAACCGCATGCACGCCAATGGTGAATATAAAATTCTTAGTTGTATGTCAAAAAATGTGCAATAATTGTATCTTAAAACCTACCAAATTGCATTTTCATATCTCAACCGGTTTTAGAGCAATAAATAAATCGTCAGTTTGTAAGAAAATAATTCAACATCCAGTATCTCGGAAACGAAGCATTTGCCGACATGTCTTTATAAAGCAAACTGCCATTATTTTTTTATGCAGATTTGCCCCTTAAAGTTTGTTGCACTTATTTAGAAACACCCTGTATTGATGAAGAACATGGCTAGTTGTTAAAGTACCTAACTTTTTTATTATCCAACATAAGCGAATGAATAAAAAACAGAATGTTAAGAAAACCTGCGGCTATAGTTGGGTTTTAATTTCAATATTTTATAAATGCTAGAATATTACGCAGGGTGTGGTGAACTTTGAGAATAAGACACAGTTTGATTGGTACACCCGGTATACAAAAATCATTTACCTGTCTAGCAATAATTTTATTACAGCGATATTGTTAAAGAATAACGCTCGGTTTCATAATCAGTTAATGTGGACTTTAAATTTTAAGTTGGTACCTTTATCAATGAAATTCATATAGGTATATGTCAACGTTAAAGTGAACTTTAGTTAATGTTCACTTTAAATTGATTATGTAACCGGGCGTAAGGCTATAAAATGTTAAAAAAATCACTTAAATCAGACAACAGATTTAGAAAATTCACGACATCAAAAATTACCCATTTTGTGGGATGGCCATTTTTTGTGCCGCTCAGTGTAGTATTTTGGTTATTATCAACTTTCGTACAAAGGTAAGTTAGCTTAAATCGACCTATTTTAAGCTCAAAAATCTAAGGTTAAGCTATGGCCCATTCTTTACCCAACACCCTGTATGTATGTATTACCTAATATAAAAGTATCTATTTAATTCATTCTGATAAGTAATATTTTTTTGCGGTGCGTAAATATTAAACGATGGCGGTTTTTCAAGGCACGATTAATTTTCCTAAGTTTTCCGCAAACTCCCAAAAAACTTGCGATTTAAAACGTCACTGCTACGCTTGATACATATATCAAAAAATATATTGCTGTTTACTGAGTAAGAAGTGACACCGGTAGACGCCTTGCGGGGATAACTGGTCTAGTAATAATTGGTCAGTTATCGAACACGGTTTTTCTTCTTTTGACATCATAACCATGAATAAACTTTGCCTGTCTGACTATGTCCTTCCATTTAGACCTCCTGTATGTCCTTATCCATTGTCTTACATTGATAGTTTTCAGGTCGTCTTCTAAGTCAAACAACCATCTCGTTCTGGACCTTCCTTTTTTTGTCAGTGTGTCAGCTTTTATATTTAATATTTTCGTTAGTGTTTTTGTATCTTCTTGTCTCTAGACATATCACAGCTATGGCAGTCTTTGACTTTTCACAAATCTTACAATATCGCACACTATTTAATTTTAATTCGTAATTTCAATTTAATTTCGTCCCGATTACGACTACCGCCCTGCAAATGGGTAATATTTAGATGGCTGTTAAAAAATAACGGTTGGTGATAGAAAAGTGAAAATTTAGGCTTGAATGTATCTATTGGTTGTACATCGTATAGAATTAAAAAAGAACAGTTTGTCCACAAAAATAAAAAATAATTATGGGGGGACAAGCCCCCTTTTTACTTAGTTTGGTCGTACCCACTCAGAAACCTTCCCAGGTTCATGTACAACAAATTTCATTCAGGTCATCATATGATCAAATGCATAGTTTGCGAGTCTATAGGTACATACATACATACATACAGACATTCATTTTATTTATATAGATAACTTACTTCTAAACAAATGAAAAACACTGAATTTATATCTTTTTTTTTTACAAAGTACGATATCTAATTTATTTATTATACCAAATCTACTCATTTATCTAATTACAAATTCAAAAAAACCGCGCCCGTTACATATCAAAGTACACCGACGGTTTCAAATTCACAACTAAACTCTAATTCCAAAAATGTCTATTTATATAGTTATGTACAATTAGTCTACTGATTTCCAGAAACATCGAAAGGTAAATATTATTTACAGAGAAATAAAAAAAGGTTAATCGATGGCCTTCTAGATACGCCGATTGTAAACAAGTTTCTGTCGCCCACAGAAAGGGTCTCACACAGTCCGCCGCCAGAAGCTTCCGGAATTGACAGGGCCGGCCTGGGACCGTGACAGTACCTTTAAAAAAATAAACAAAACCGTTTTTTTAAGTTGTCTTTAAGACCAATAGTAATCGAGCTACACTTTATTATATGTTAGCTCTTCTTCGTCAAATGCTAAATATTGTAGTTTCAAAGTCAAAAGACGGGAAAACTATGCATTTTTCGAGGGTAACTTGTTCAAACTAATTTAAAGTATTTAAACATATCTACCTCTAGAAATAAAAAAAGTCTCTAGCTCAAAAATTAAGTGACTTATAATGAAAAGAATGTCAGTCCCTATTTTTTCAGCGAAAAAGTGATCGGAAGCAACCTCCTAATCACCACTCTAATTTAAATTTGGTGATTGACATTATTTGGTCTTCTTTATTTGTGTATTATTAATAGGTTCTAGAAGTTTGACCGGCTTAGAATGATTAGTTTAAAAAAAACGGAGTTAAATGCGAATAACGAATTTTTCTAGGGTGAAAAAAATGGCCTTTTCTTCAGAACAGAAAGATTAGCATCAGAGATACGAAAAAATGTTTTAATATGAAATTGTAGCTTATTTAATTTCCAAGAACCTGGTTTGAAAAATTTTTTCTACGGCAAAAATTGGGTGAGCTATTGACAATTAAAACTTGTAATAACATGCAAAAACCACCTTTACCAACCTTTTCAAAGTTACCTCTTTTTGTGACTGAGGACTTTAAAAAGATTTAATATTAACAGACTTATAGATCTTGTAAAAACCTACAAAATTCTTTTTTACCAAACTTTCTAAGATAAAAAATAAAAAAAGTTACGGTTAAAAAATCAATATATTTTTTTGAAAAAAAAAAAAGGAGAAATCCAATTGGAAGCATAATAATGTTAGTTAGCGATGTTTTTAGTCATTGGACTTATTCATTCTTCTTTATTTATGTATTATTAATAGATGCTAGAAGTTTGACTGGCTTAGAATGATTAGTTTTTAAAAAACTGGAGTTAAAAGCAAATAACGAATTTTTGTAGTTTGGTAAAAAATGTCATTTTTTTCAGAATAGAAAGATTAGCATCAGAGATAGGAAAAAATGTTTAAATATGAAATTGTAGGTTATTTAATTCTCAAGAACTTGGTTTGAAAAAATTTTTCTACGGCAAAAATTGAGTGAATAGTAAATGAGTATTATCGAAAAACATTGATTTTTTCGATATAAAACTAACACTTTCGATAGCGAATAAATCGAAACCTATTAATTTTCTCAAAAAAATGTATAGAACATTTTTTGCTTAGAATGAATATTTTTATCAACTTTTGCGGTCAAAATATAATAAAAAATGTCCACCCTCGAGATGGGGTGGCAACCACCCCGCACCCCCATGGTAAAAGCGCCTTTCGGCATCATATAGATTTTGATCCTTGGACCCTTGGACTGTCTACTACTTATTCTCAAATTTTCGATCCAATCTGTAAAAATTGTGAGATGAAAAGCTTCGGTTCCTGGACTAGTAGTTTAAAATATGTACATAGTCTTATGGAATCCATTATCTTTAAACGTAAATATACGCAATGAGACAAAAGGATATTTTTGTAAAAAGTAACAAGAAATAAAAAAAAAATGTTGAAATGATTGTTACGACAGTGGCGTAGATTGTGAAGGGGAAAAGGGTCAAAAATTAAGTATATACAGGGTGAGTCATGAGGAACTGTACATACTCCTACCTCGTATAGAGGCGCCTATGGGGAATAACAAATGACCATTAAAAAGTGTCTGCTCCCATTGTTTAATAATATACAGGGCGAGTTTCGCATTTTGACAGAAATTTGTATTCGTCATAATTTTTGAACGGTCAGATCGATGTGTCTCTTATTTTGGTCAATCGTTACACTATTGCCACCTAATCAACTGATTTATTCAAACTAGAAAAAAATCAGGTCCGACTTTAAAAAATTAGTTCGTTTGGGTCTTAGAAAAAATTTCACCCTGTATAAGCTTTTTGAAAACTCTAATATGAATTTTACAAATTAGACAAATAGACAATTAAAATAACATATTTATTTTTTCCGCACACGATTGCTTAATTTTTTATAAAAAAATCAAATTTGATTATGAATTAAAAGTTTGGTAAAGTGAACCATAGATTTAACAAAATTAACTTTTAGTACCACAATTAATTTTTTTTGAACAAATATTTAATTTATGTTACCACCAATCAACTGATTTATTCAAACAAGAAAAAAATCAGGCCCGGATTTAAAAAATAAGTTCGTTTTGGTCTTAGAAAAAATTTCACCCTGTATACGCTTTTTGAAAACTCTAATATAATTTTTACAAATTAGACAAATAGGCAATTAAAATGGCATATTTATTTTTTCCACACGATTACTTAATTTTTTATAAAAAAAAATCAAATTTGACTATGAATAATTAAAAGTTTGGTAAAGAGAACCATAGATTAAAAAAAATAACTTTTATTACAAAAATGAATTTTTTTTGAACAAATATTTAATTTATGTTATCACCCAATCAACTGATTTATTCAAACTAGAAAAAAATCAGGCCCGGATTTAAATAATTAGTTTGTTTGGGTCTTAGAAAAAATTTCACCTTGTATACGTTTTTTGAAAACTCTAATATGAATTTTACAAATCAGACAAATAGGCAATTAAAATGGCATATTTATTTTTTCCCCACACGATTACTTATTTTTTTATTAAAAAATCAAATTTGACTATACATAAAAAGTTTGGCAAAGTTTTTGCATAGATTTAAAAAAATTAACTTTTTTTACAAAAATTAATTTACAAAAACAACGTTTTTCTTAAAATTAAAAGTTTTAGCATTTTTTTTTCTATAACACGTCTAGATCTAAAACTTCCCATAACACTTCTTTCGGACTCTATAGTTTAACATAGACGTGATCAAATTGATAAATTTTAAATTTTTCCACCTAATTTTTGCGATTTACAAGTTTGCAACTTTTACAAGAAGAAGACTGAAAGTCTACAACAATTTTCATAGTCTTCACAATGGTAAGAGGTTGTAACGTTTCAATCAGCCGATTGAACGCTACACCAAGCTCCGCTTGGTATTTTAGACGACTCTATTTCTGCTCTTACTGACTCTGGTTCTAACGTGTCAATTTTTGGTTCTAAAGCCCTTTATCTATTAAAAAAATTTAAATTGCAGATTAGTTATGACGTTGCAATACACTTAACGACAGCTGACGGTAACCTACAAGATGCCATTGGCTTTGTTCACGTTCCCGTTACTTTACAGAACACCACACATTCCTTAAAATTTTTAGTTGTTCCCTCCATATCACATAAACTCATCTTAGGTATGGATTTTATCCGTCTTTTTGGTTTATCTTTTAATTTTTATGATTTTTCGTATAGCTCCAATAATTTTTCAACTTGCGTTATTAATACGATTTCTGATAGATGCACATTATCTCCTTCTCAACTCGCTCAATTAGATTCGATCATTTCTCTATTCAAAGAAATAGCTCCAGAGGACTCTATTGGTCGAACAACCCTTTATACTCACCACATCGACACCAGAAATGCAAAGCCAGTAAAACAAAGGCAATACCCTCTATCGCCTGCAATGCAGAAAATCCTCAATGAAGGTGTTGACGAAATGCTGAAACTAAAGGTTATTCAACCCTTACACACTCCAACTCCTTGGATGAGTCCTCTATGGCTCGTTAAAAAGAAGAACGGCACACATCGCGTCTGTTTTGATGGTAGGAAGCTGAATTCTATAACTCTTCCGGACAGTTACCCAATGCCCCTTATCGACTCTATTATCTCTAAAGTTCGTGATGCTAGGTATATAACATCCATTGATTTACGACATGCTTTCTATCAAATTCCTCTCGACGAGGAGTCTAAGATCAAAACCGCTTTTTCTATTCCAAATCGTGGAGTATTTTGCTTTAATGTTCTTCCCTTTGGTCTAAATAATTCCGCACAAGCAATGTGCAGATTAATCGACATGGTAATCGATCCCAAACTTGACCCCTATGTCTTTTACTACGTTGATGACATTATTGTGGTGACTCCAGATTTTGAGACTCACCTTAAAGTACTCTCCTCGCTGTTTAGACAACTGAAACTTGCCAATTTGACCATCAATTTTGATAAATGTCAATTTTGTAGACCATCTCTTAAGTTCCTAGGATTCATTGTCGATGAAAAAGGTCTTAGAACAGATCCTGAGAAAATCGATTCTATTTTAGAATACCCTGTACCTCAGAATACCACAGATCAGACGCCTTATCGGTTTGATCGGGTATTACCGTAGATTTCTCCCTAACTTTAGCTCTGTTTGTTCTCCAATTTCGGATTTGTTAAAAGGAAAAAAGAAAGGACAGCCCATATCATGGACTAAAGAGGCTGATTCAGCTTTTCATGAGATAAGAAACCTTCTCACTCGTGCTCCTGTTCTTGCTAGTCCTGATTTCTCAAAGAAATTTTATATTGCCTGCGATGCATGTGACTCTGGAATTGGGTCAGTCCTGTTTCAAAAAGAGGATGGTTTTGAGCACCCCATCGCTTATTTTAGCAAAACTCTCAACAAATGCCAACGCAAGTACAGCACGACCGAGAAAGAACTTTTGGCCATCCTCCTATCAGTCGAAAAATTTAGAGGTTATATCGAAGGCACAGTTTTTTGCGTAATTTCTGACCACGCTTCACTTCAGTGGCTTTTCACTATGAAAAACCCTTCTCCTCGTCTAGCTAGATGGATAATGAAGTTATCTTCTTATAAGTTTGACATAGTGCATCGTAGCGGTTCTCTTAATGTCGTTGCTGATTCCCTTTCCAGAATTCCAGAAAATGCCACAGAAGTTTCAGTTCCCAATCTGTCTAATCTCACTAGAGACAATTGGTATAACACCTTAATAAAGAAGGTTACCAACGACCCACATAAGTATCCTTCTCTTAAAGTTGAAAATAATATCTTATACAAGCATGTCTTCTCTCGTTCCAAATTCTGCGATTCCTCTCCGGATTGGAAAATTTTTGTTCCCTCCCCACACAGAAAATCTATCCTCCATATGTACCACAACGAACCTACAGCAGGTCATTTAGGTGTATCCAAAACCCTTGGCAGAATTTCGGAATTGTACTATTGGCCTAAAATGAGGCAATATGTTTCAAAATATGTCTCTAAATGCAAAGTTTGCGCTTCGTGTAAATCATCAAATTTACCCCCAGCAGGCCGAATGGGTAAATACAGGGACATCAACTACCCCTTTCAGTTCCTCTCAGCTGACCTTCTAGGTCCTTATACTCGATCTAAGAAGGGTAATCGATATCTTTTGGTCGTTGTAGATTGGTTCACCAAGTTTATCTTAGTACACCCCATGTCCTCAGCGACGTCTGCTGGCATCGTGAAATTTATTGAAAATCAGGTCTTCCTAATCTTCGGTGTCCCGCAGATTTTTGCTGCTGACAATGGCCCTCAGTTCATTTCTAAGGAATTTAAGGACCTTATGAAACGATACAATGTACAGAAAATCTGGTACAATGCCAGATATTTTCCCCAGATTAATCCAACTGAGAGGGTAAACAAAACTATCGTAACAGCTATTCGTTCTTTTATTCAAGACAACCATAAAGACTGGGATAAAGACATATTTAAGATAGCCCAGGCAATCAGGCTCGCAAAACATGATGTTACCAAATTTTCTCCCTCTTTCCTAACTTTTGCCAGGAATATTCCAACTGACGGTTCCTTTTACGGAAGCATTGAGGATAGGGCAAATAATTCGGTAAATATTAACAACAGTCTTTTCTCTCCCTTGCCGCCCGAAAACTTGACCCCTATCTTCGATGAAGTCCAAAAAAGAATTCGTCATTCCTACACTACCAACAGGGATCGTTATAACTTACGTAGAAGGCCCTCTCCGACTTATTCTCCTGGAATGAAAGTCTGGAAAAGAAATTTTGTCTTGTCTAAAGCTGTTGATAATTTTACCTCAAAACTTGCTCCGAAATTTGTTACTTGCATTATTGACAAAGTTATTTCTTCCACTGTTTATGCTGTCAAGGATCTTAATGGTGTTGACTTAGGGAATTTCCACGTCAGAGATTTAAAACCTGATGAAACAGATTGTGACGACATTGATAATGATGACGTTGATAACGATACAGACATCGATAATAATTGATTTTGTCTTTTCTTATATTTAAGAGACGTTTTCCACATCTTTATTTTATCAACATTTCTGTCAATTTTTTTTGTAATCAATTTTTCGAGGTTCATAATTTGTATCTTTTTATCGTGCATTTTTCACGACTGTGATTCCTGAATACGCGTTATCTTGAGTTTGGGCCACCACCAGATTCTATCCTTTCCGTGTTTGGAACTATCTTGGCGTATATTAATTATTACTACTCTCTTTTCGAAACACAAATGTTATTATGCAGCCGTCCCAGGTGACACCTTTTGTGTAATTCCATGGCGTTTTGGAATAATTTTAATAGTTTTTAGAAAACTATTATCCTCAGGTCGTAAATACTTCCTGAAGTTAAGCGTGCATTATGCACATATAGTTTTTTTTCAACTTCTGCGTAATCATGTCTTCTGCTTCAATAGGAAAATTTTATGACACCTTTTACCAATTTTCTTTTTCATGAACCTTCGATTTTTTGCTTGCATGGCGCCCTGGCACTCTTGAAATATCTCATTAGAATTTGAGCTTCAACTACTTTCATCTCAACACCCACCAAAACATCTGAGATTTATTTTTATATATTGTGAATACTTTAAATATTTCAAGAGTCTTCTTTTGTTTTATTGACATTGTTTGTTATTGGCTCTTAATATCAGACTTTTAAATTATGTTCATTCGTTATCATTCTTCTTTATCTTTTCTAAGTTCATTGTTTCATTTTTTATCTATGATTATAACCTTGACTTGTCCAAACTTTTCTGGCAGTTTATCTAGTATCTAGTACATCTTTATTTTACTATCAATAAAATTTTGTTTATCTCATATTACCGTACATCCATTTTTATTGATAGGATGAATAATATGTTGTGCTTACTGCCTAACTTTTGCTTTGACCTAGGGGTGCTTTACTTTACTCCAAAGGCGCATCCCTTATTATTTATTTTATTTATAATTGTAAGTTTAAATTTTAGCTTTTAGTATTAATTAGGTATACCTACAGAATTTGTTAAATATTAATTCAGCTTATTTTTAGTTATTAATACAATGCTTTATTCTTTTTCTTCGAATGAAAGTATCTGCAGCAAAAGTTCAGAGAACAAGGCTTAACTAGCTGGTTAGCGTCATTTCTTTTTACAGTTGAATTTTATAGTACAGCTATTAGCAACAATTTTTTATTGCTGGTCCAAATATTTATATTTAAAAAAAAGACTAAGTTTTCACTCTAATGGCATATAGCATATCCCACCAGAATGAAAACAATGGGAACCTTCTCTGGTTACACCTCCGAGGCTTCTACAATTTGCAAGCCATACGGATGCTGAGACTAAGGAAGATGAGGGAATTCTACAATTTACAATTCAAGTCCCATCTGCTCAGCGCGGTAAAGTTCCAACGAGACTGGTTCCCTTCATACTCCACACAGATTAAATGTAAATCAAAAATGAATAACCATTTTCAATTTCGTTGCAAAACGAAAATACAGCCGAACCATATTCCAGTCCAATCAGAGAGTGCTGCAAGCACCTCTACCGGTTTCGAAACTTATTAGTCTCTCATCAGGAGGCACATATGCTGCTCTCCCTGATCCAACCAAAACAAACCTCAGCGTGCAGTCCCGAATTGCAACGAACGAAATGGCATAGATGCCCTAGCGGCAACTGCTAGCAAAAGACTAAGCTTTCACTCTAATGGCATATAGCATATCCCACCAGAATGAAAGCCTCGGAGCTTGCAAATTGTAGAAGCCTCGGAGGTGTAACCAGAGAAGGTTCCCATTGTTTTCATTCTGGTGGGATATGCTACATGCCATTAGAGTGAAAACTTAGTCTTTTGCTAGCAGTTGCCGCTAGGGCATCTATGCCATTTCGTTCGTTGCAATTCGGGACTGCACGCTGAGGTTTGTTTTGGTTGGATCAGGGAGAGCAGCATATGTGCCTCCTGATGAGAGACTAATAAGTTTCGAAACCGGTAGAGGTGCTTGCAGCACTCTCTGATTGGACTGGAATATGGTTCGGCTGTATTTTCGTTTTGCAACGAAATTGAAAATGGTTATTCATTTTTGATTTATATTTAACTTTAATAACTTGATTTGTGCTAAATATTGTCTCTCTCTCTTTCTCTCTTTCAAATCAACTATTTCTTCTTGTTTTCTTTTTAATATTATCTTAAATATAATTACCCTACTTATTCATTCTTCTTCTGCTTCTTCTTCTTTTCACGTCTCGAGTTTTTTTATCAACATTTTTTTTTCTGCCATTCTTACTTGTCATCCTTCTTCTTATTCACATTTTTTTTACAACTATTCTTCTTCTTTTATGAAAAAAATTTTTTCAAGTCCCTGTGAAAAAATTTTCCGGTACCTTGGGGGGTGTGTAACGTTTCAATCAGCCGATTGAACGCTACACCAAGCTCCGCTTGGTATTTGTCCCTCGGACTATATATTTCTAGAAGCGACCATACTACCGTCAAGTCAATTAGTACATCTCTTCGAAGCTATTTAATGCGATAACAATTTGTACTAGCTCCCTTTTGCCATTGCCACGTAAATCAGGCACAATATTGACATACATTATCGTGTTTGTGTGTAGGCCGTTAAACAATGGGTAAGTTTGATTATCTAGTTTTAGCCTAAGTTTTTCACCGATTTCTTTTGCACAGCAGATACCTACTTTCTCCTTGAAATAAAGCTTAAAAACTTGTATAATTTTATTTATTTTTCTCTGGTATATTATAGTATATTACTTTATTTCCTGTACATAGTTATAATATTTTATTGATAGAATTCTTTCCGTTTCTTTTTATTTTTAATAATACCACGCCGTGGTCAGAGATTTTGCTGAGATCGTGTTTCTCACAATACTCAGCTTTATTTCTGATCGGGCTTTTCTTTTGGGAGAAAACTGATCCTTGTTTGAATTTTTCTAGCCCCTACCTCGGGAAGAAGATTTTAATCAAGCACCTGGAAAAGAAAACCTTCTACCGCTACCTTGGAGAGCGAATTAGCTTACAACCGTATCCTGATGCAGTAGAATAAATTAAACAAGACAGCCCTAAAGAGACAAGACAGCCCAACAACGTAGCCCTAGACTTCCCATAACTACCGGCGACGACAAATTCTACATGGATTGGGGACCTCCTTTAGGAACTGTAACGGAAGGACTTAAAGCTGAGTAAATTTTTATCTTTATAACTTTTGTACCGATTACCAGCGGGGTCTCGGTCACGGGCTTAGAAAATTAACTTGTTATCAGTATACAATAAAAATGATTTTTGTTAAGTTTTTTTTATATTTCAATAAATAGCGTATTTAAAAATGATTAGGTAGACTTTTTGTTTCCTGTACCTTTTCTGGGATGGGTGTGAAGGAAGAATGAACAGGGAACGAACCCAGGGCTGAGCAGTCGGGCAGGGCACCATTCTGATGGATGAAATGGTGGACGTTTTTCTTTTGAATATCCTAGGGATGTTCGAGGAATTCCTCCCATAGTTTCTCCCAACAGTGTAGTGTTGCTTAATGCCCTGGTCTTGTTATGATCAGGATGTTACAAGGTATGTGCTGTAAAAATTTCAGAAAAAAAAATATTAAAATGGAACAGAGTTGTAGCGAGTTAAACCGTGAGTTCATTTTTTTTTTCATTTTTAGGTTAAAATTCCGATTTTGACAAATTTGATTTTTTAATAAAAAATTAACTAATCGTGTCGGGAAAAAAATAAATATGCCATTTTAATTACCTATTTGTCTTATTTGTAAAATTCATATTAGAGTTTTCAAAAAGTGTATACAGGGTGAAATTTTTTCTAAGACCAAAACGAACTAATTTTTTAAATCCGGACCTGACTTTTCTCTAGTTTGAATAAATCAGTTGATTGGATGGCAACATAAATTACTTATTTGTGCAAAAAAAATTAATTTTTGTAATAAAAGTTATTTTTTTAAAATCTATGGTTCACTTTACCAAACTTTTAATTCATAGTGAAATTTGATTTTTTTATAAAAAATTAAGTAATCGTGTGCGGAAAAAAATAAATACGCCATTTTAATTGCCTATTTGTCTAATTTGTAAAATTCATATTAGAGTTTTCAAAAAGCGTATACAGAGTGAAATTTTTTCTAAGACCCAAACGAACTAATTTTTTTAAAGCCGGACCTACTTTTTCTAGTTTGAATAAATTAGTTGATTAGGTGATAATAGTGTAACGATTGGCCAAAATAAGAGACACATCGACCTGACCGTTCAAAAATTATGACGAATACAAATTTCTGTCAAAATGCGAAACTCACCCTGTATATTATTAAACAATGGGAGCAGACACTTTTTAATGGTCATTTGTTATTCCCCATAGGAGCCTCTATACGAGGTAGGAGTATGTACAGTTCCTCATGACTCACCCTGTATCCCTACAGCCTCTGGTAACAGCGGAAAACTATATTTTAACACTAGTTAGAGTATCCTAACATGTGTAAACATGTCCTAACATGTGTAAACTGTTTGTCAAGTTTGAAAAAAATATATTGGAAGGTGTTAAAACATTGAGCTAAAATCACTTTAGAATATTTCTAATAAAACACTCTGTATCTCGGTAAGGAAAAATATTTTATTTAAGTGTTTTGGGTTAGATCTTCATATTTTGTGCTAAGGTTTCTCCAGTTACGATATGGAAAATTCTTAATGAAACACCCTGTATAAATACCTAATACATCATATAGGAGTACGAACGTCAATTACAATATAAAAAAGGAGCACTCGTTTGTGTAGGGTCTTTAGGTCAACTAGGTTGAGAAAATAAAACAAAGACTTCCGCTACTTTATCTGTTTATTGAAGACGTTTCGTTTACTGCTCAGTAAACATCATCAGTTCATCTACAAATGAGTGTTATAAGCAAAAAACATCCAAAAGAGAAGTACAAAAGCAGCTAGTGTTACCTTAAAAGATCACGTAGCAAGATAAGATGTATAAGTAAAAAATATCTTATCCAATGAACCATTGAAATCGTGAAATGTATATAAAACAATTACATGTATAGTTAACAATTAAAAAACTTTGATACATCCGTGTTGAGCTGCCCCCCCCCCCCCACTTGTAAAAATAAAAAACAAATAGCGCTGATTTATGAGAGCTATTTATGAGCTTTCATATTCCGCACATCAAAAATTTTGAGCTCGTTACACTGATATTGAATAGATATTTGCGACAGAATTACGAGCTATTTATGAGCTCTTGAAATAATATAGTTTCGATTTTTAAGCTCATCCCCTTCACCCCCAAACAACCCTTTAATTGATTTAACTTAAGAGAAACATGCTGAAAAAAATTAAAATATATCGTATCGCGGATATAATTCCTATAGCTCATATATTCTAAGAACAAACTCTTAATTCACGCGCATTTCGATTATTGAGCTACAGCCCCTTCGCAAGAAAACCACCCCATCTTCCCGGCTTAAGAGAGAGCTGTACTTAAAATGCATTAAATTAATTATTTGGCGACTACATATCATTTAATAATTAATGAGCTCCCAAAATACGCGCATTTAGATCATTAAATTGCAATTCCTTTTGTATAGTGCAGTCACTGAAGGTAAAAATCAACTATTACCTTAAATTTCGGTCAACCTTCATCGATTTTCACGAAAATTGGTGAGTGGTTATAGGATACCTCAAGAAACAAAGGTGACATGGTGCTTCCTTGCGCCTTTACCCTGAGGGTGGATACCGCCCCTTCTCGAGGGTGAAAATTATTTTATTAAAAATAACTCCACAAATCGATAGAAGGACAAATTATAAACATAAATTGTTATATAAAGTTATTAAAATAAGTCAATACTTTTTGAGTTATTAATGTCAAAGATTTTAATTATTCGTGAAACAAATGCATGTTTTAAAGCGGTTTTTCGTAAATCATTGAAAAACTGTAAGTTTTTCCAAAATAGTTAATAGTGGTTTAATTCGTATAGCTTATATTCTAAGAATAAACTCTTAAATCACGCGCATTTCGATTATTAAACTGCAACCCCTTCGCAAGAAAATCACCCCATCTTCTCGGCGTAATAGAGAATTGTACTTAAAATGAATTAAATTAATTATTTGGCAGCTACATATCGTTTAATAATTTAAAATACACGCAAAATACACGCATTTCAATTATTTAATTGCAATTTTCTTTCTATAGTGCAGTCACTGAAGGTAAAATTCAACTGCGACCTTCGATTTCGGTGAACCTGCATTAATTTTCAAGACAATTGGTGAGTGGATAGAGGATACCTCAAGAAACAAAAATAACATGGTACCAACTTGCTGTTTTTGCCTAGGGTAGATGTCACGCTTTCTCGGGGGCGAAAATTACTTTATTAAAAATAACTCCGCAAATCGATAGTGGGACAAATTCTAAGCAAAATTTGTTATATAATGTTATTAAAATAAACAATACTTTTTGAGTTATTAAAGATCAAATATTTTAATTTTTGTTAAAAAAATGCATGCTTTAAAGCGAGTTTTCATAAATAACTCAAAAACTGTAAGTTTTTACAAAAAAGTTTTCATCACTAAAATTGAAACTAATAACAACTATAGTAAATTCCTTACTTGTAAAACCATTTAATGTTAATTTAAAGTAAACTGTAGGTAATTGAATATATATATATATATATATATATATATATATATATATATAATCAGAAGCTCACCACAATTACATCATGAAAAAGAGAAGAAGTGATTTCAGACAGCTGTTCGAATAGTGACAGTCGAATGGTTGTTTGATGTTACGAGTCTCTTCTCTCGAAATCTCTAAACAAATCTTCTATGTGTCAGTCAGACGTAAAAAAACGGAAGACGACGTTGACAATCGATGGATCGATAGGTGTCATTTTGTAAATAAAAAAATCAACTTCTAACGACACTTGTCCAAATTTTCTTACAATGGATTAGGTTGAATAGGGAGGATCTGACTCAGTTTCGATATCTGGTTTTATTAGCTAAGTAATAACAACAAAAATATCTGTATTACTTATGTATACACAAAAAAGGCAAGGTAAAAGATGTATCCTTATTTTCACTGAGCACTAGTGCACCTATTTCGGTAAGAATTGCTTGTTCTATCTTTAAGCATATTTGTAAAGAATGTTCTTCTTTGTAGCAAGTCCTGAAGAAGCCTAAAAACAATAGGCGAAAGCTTGACCAAAATAAAAGTCACTCACTTTGAAGCACCAGTCTTTCATTGCTTCCTCAGTACCAGGGTTTTCCCAGCTGTTATCTCAGTACTTTTATATATATATATATATATATATATATATATATATATATATATATATATAATTAACAAAGAGAGGCTAACGCGAGTCCGGCACTGGCAGTGAAACGGAAAGTTCGAAGTAAAATCGCTCTGATTTAAAGTGTAAATTACGTAGGAAATACAAATCCGAAAATTTAAACAACATCATCTCTTAGTTTGTGAGTGGTAAACGCCTTAGATTATGTGCATTAAAAGTCTATATATTGTAAGTAAGCAACAATTTTGATAATATCAATTTCATATATAAATAAAAGCGCAAAAGAAGGTCTTTTTCTTCCACCGGGTCGACCGGAGAGGGGACCTTATCGCTTGCCAAGTGTAAAAAAAATTTTTAGATAAAAGTAATTAATTTGCGATTAATGTGTAGAAAAAAGTACCTAATTTACGAAGCGGCCAAGAAGAAGTTAGAACTATAGACAAACATTGCTAACCAGATACAGGGCCGGCTTAATAATTAATAATAATAAATTAACAATTAATAAATAAACAAATCTGTTTTTCCATGTTTTAGTATTTTGGCATTTCTTCTCTTCATTTAATTAGGTATTTTACTAGTACATGAAGAGGAGTAGGAACGAGCATAACTCGTCACAAGAAGAGCAGGAATTTCTCAGAGAAAGCAAATTAGTAGCCAGATCACCTCAACATAAAGAAAAGGTAAAACAGCCAGAACCCAGCATGGATGAAATCAAACAAATGCTGCGCGATCTTAAAAAAGACTTACATGAGGATATGGCACAAATAAAGAGAGAAATTCAAAATGAAATCAGGGAAATGAGAGAGGACATAAAGGACACCAAAAAAGAGCTGCAGAAGAACCGAGAGGAAATGAAAAGCATGGCGAAGGAAATCACCCAAATGAAGGAAGAATGGACGAGAGAAAAAGAAGAACTACATAACAAAATAAAGGAAGTGGAGGACAAGATGGAAAGGATGGAAAAACAAAAAATTCGAAACAACTTAACAATAACTGGACTTCCAACGAATACCGATAATGAAGATACACTCGAAGAAGCTTTGGAAAAAATGTTTCAGACAGAACTCCTCTTGAAAACAAAGATACGTAGAGCGCAGAAGATAGGACAAGATAGATGCATAGTCGAAATGGTAGAATGGAATGACAAAATAAAGATACTCCAAGGAAAAGCAAAGCTAAAGGGAAAAGACATTTTCATAGACTCGGAACTTACAAGAAATGAACAAAAAATCCAGAAAAATATAAGAGATATAGCCAGAGAAGAAAAGAAAAAAGGTGCTATCGTAAAAGTGGGTTATCAGAAATTAGAAGTGAACGGGAAGAAAATGAAGTGGGATCATAGGTCCCAGAAACTCACAGAGGCAAACAAGTTAAAAAACTAAAGGCCGAAACGAAACCCAGAACTATGATGACGATTAGGCAAAGAAATTGGAAAAACGAGGAAGAAAATGAATTATCAGATATAATGCAAAAAACATACAAAAATAAAACAGATTATTGGCAAAATGAAGAGGACAATCAGGAAACAGAAGAAGAAACGGACTCTCGGGTGCAGAGAGCTGATTACTCACTCACCTTAAACTCTAAAATCAATGAAACTGAAGCGAAGCAAAACAAACCCAATAATACCTTTTATCTCAAAAAACGTTACAGAATCGGAGCTTGGAACGTCAGGACCATGTATGAAGCGTCAAGACTAGCGCAAGTAGTAAAAGAAATGGAAGAATTAAGGATACACATTATGGGGCTATGTGAAATAAGATGACCTGGGCAAGAAGAGACAACAATATCAAACGGAGGAGTGCTGTTACACTCAGGAAACGATATAAAAGAAGACAGGAGGAATGGAGTTGGGATCCTTCTAAGTAAAGAGGCAAAAAGAGGGCTAATAAAATGGCATCCTATATCAGACAGACTAATAGTACCACAATTCAATTCTCAAATAAGAAAGATAACCATTATTCAATGTTACGCACCGACAGAGGTAAGCGCAGAAGATGAGAAAGAAAATTTCTACCAACAATTAACAGATACTATCGGAAAGGTGAACAAAGGAGATATACTAGTAGTCATGGGAGATCTGAACGCGAAAGTTGGCAAAGACAACAAGGGAGTGGAAACATGCATGGGAACACATGGACTAGGGAATAGAAACAACAATGGAGAGAAACTCATAGAACTTAGCCTAGAAAACAATTTTGTCATTGGAGGAACGATTTTTCCACACAAAGACTGCCACAAAATAACCTGGATATCACCAGATAATAAAACGCAAAACCAAATAGACCACATTTTGATTAATAAAAAATGGAGAAGTAGCCTTCTAGATGTACGAAATAAAAGATCAGCAGATGTAGGAAGTGATCACCACCTACTAATAGCAGAAATAAAAGTAAAAATTAAAGCAAAACGCGGGAGTAAACAATATAACAAACGAAGAAGATACAATATACAACGACTGAAAGACAGTGAAACCCAAAAAATGTGGAGTAACAAAATAAAGTTGAACACAGAAACTGTAAACAACACACAGACAAATATAGCAAACAAATGGGAGATGATCAAAGAGGCTGTACACCAAACCGCACAAGAAGTGTTGGGCTACAACGAAGAAAAGAAATCAGAGTGGCTAAGTGATAACACATGGCAACTGATAAAAAAGAGGAAAGACTTAAAAGCCGAACTAAATAGAATACAAAAATTAGAAGATAGAATCAGAATAACCCAAGATTATGCAGATACAAATAAACAAGTAAAAAAGAGCGCTAGAAATGACAAAAGAAAATGGACAGAGAAGATGGCGCGCTTAGCAGAAGAGGCAGCCGAAACAAATAATCAGAGAGAGCTATATAGAACCACTAAACGTCTTGCAAACAAGAACTTCAACAGTGACAAACCACTAAAAGACAAACAAGGACAACTGCTTACAACAACTGAAGAGCAAACACGAAGATGGCATGAGTACTATAGCGAGCTTATGACAGAAGAAGAAAATGAGCCGCCGTTCCAAGAGGGTAACGACGTAGAGCCAAATGAAAATTATCTAAGGATAAACGAGGAAATTCCAACGAAAAAAGAAATAGCTGAAGCAATCCGGCACCTGAGGAACAACAAAGCAGCGGGAATGGACGATATCCCAGCAGAACTGTGGAAAGCGGACACTGAGAGAACCGTGGACCTAATAGCACCATTATTAGCAGATGTATGGACTGAAGAAATCCTACCTAAGGAATGGAATAATGGAATTATAGTCAAGCTTCCAAAAAAAGGGGACGTACAGCTATGCGAAAACTGGAGAGGAATAACGCTGTTATGTTCCATAAATAAAATATTAGCATTTATTGTTCATCAAAGAATCAACAATATAATAGACAAAACTCTCAGAAAAGAACAAGCGGGTTTCAGAAGGGGAAGATCCTGTATAGACCAAATCTCGACGGCAAGAAACATCATAGACGAAACTATAGAGAAGAACGCAGCCTTGATAATGGCCTTTATAGACTTTGCTAAAGCCTTCGACAGCATAAAACATACAGCCCTGTGGAAAATCTTAAGACTAAATAGATTACCTCCAAAGATCATTGGAATAATCAAAATGATGTATCAGCAAACAACATGTCAGGTATTGCATAAAGGGCAAATGACAGATAAAATACCAATTGAAGTAGGTTTAAAACAAGGTTGCATACTGTCACCTTTGCTCTTCAATATATGTCTTAATCATATACTGGAAAAAACAATTGAAAGAAAAAATGGGATCCCTTGGAACTACCTTCAGAACAAGAAACTAGCAGATATGGAATACGCAGATGATATCTGTTTCGTAGCGAACACAATAGATGATATGAAGAACATGTTAAGGAAGCTAGAGGTGAAATCGGCAGAAGTGGGTCTTAAAATCAACACGAACAAGACAGTAGAGATGAGAATAGGAGTAACTAACTGTGACAAACTATACATCAACCAACAAGAAATAAAACAGGTTCAAGAATTTTGCTACCTAGGCAGTATAATCAGTGCAAAAGGTGGAGCTCAAGCAGATATTAAACAGAGAATACGAAAAGCACAACAAGCCTTTGGAACCCTCGCAAATATATGGAGATCAACACAGATCAGCCAAAATACTAAAATAAGGCTATTTAATAGTAACGTGAAAACTGTGCTACTTTATGGGAGTGAAACATGGGCAATAACTGACGGAACTGTAAATAAAATCCAAGTTTTTGTAAATAGATGTCTACGTAAAATTCTAAAGGTATACTGGCCCAATATCATAACAAATGTAGCACTATGGAAAAAAACCAAACAAGAACCCATCAGAACAACAATAAAGAGGAAAAGATGGAACTGGCTGGGACACACACTGAGGAAAGAAAATGCAGACATAACAAAACAGGCACTCAAATGGAATGCAGTAGGACGAAGAAGCAGAGGACGCCCGACCAAAACATGGAGGAGTACCGTTGAAGAAGACCACAAAAGTATGAAGAAAACCTGGGGAGAAATAGCAACTATGGCCAGAAATAGAGGAGAATGGAGAAGCTTCGTGGATGCCCTATGCTCCTCCACGGAGTAACAGGATTGGATATATATATATATATATATATATATATATATATATATATATATATATATATATATATATATATATATAACAGGTATATAATATTTGCTGAACAGTTAGGAAACAAGGTTGAAATATTGGGGTAGCAGCAATCTCAAAGAAAACTCTTTATAATAGTTCCAAGCTTTCGAAAATGTTTATTTTCATCATCAGGGAAACTACAATCATAAATAGACAGTATTTAACAAATAGGCTAACTGAAATCAATAATAATTGCTATCTTTGTGTTACCAAAAATCCAGAACACCATAGTTTCCTCTCACTAAACCAGGTGTCGAGGATCTCCAAAAACACAAAAACAACAAAAAATTGTTCTGAGAAATGCAGAGTCAATACTTTCACTAAAAACACTGCACATCACAAAACAATCTTACTAAAGAGTTACTTATATGTTTGTACTTACATTATTTGAGGATGTTGAGCCTAGTTGTTAAACACTGACATATAAAACGAAATTTTGTCCTGGTACAAATCGTAAATAAAAATTAAAATTAAAAACTATATATAAAAAATTGTTCTAAAAATCGAGTATAAATTGAAAAATGGTAAAATATTTTAAAAAATGATGTATGTCAAATGGCATTTTTGAAAATGTCTAACAAATGTTATATCGATTTTTATTAAATTTTGTTTGAATTCATACGGAAACGTCACCACCACTGAACCAATTATAATTATTTAATAAATGTTTTATAAATTTTGAAATAGGAAAATTCCGAAATGAGAATAAAACAGTTTTAATCAATGCAAAGTTTTTTTAATAGTAGATGTCTTTTTTATTATGTGATTTATATTGAAAAAAATCTATAAATTGTATACTAAATGAAAGAAGAACTTGAATTATTAAATTTAAATTGGTTATTTTTATCTAAAGTGAGTAAATAAGAATAAATTTCACTGAGATGTCTTACATCTGATTTTTTGTTTATTGAATTTTCTTCTTGAAAGATAAAAGCCATTTCCAAAAAGAGTCTTTTGTTATATGAGTTCTCAGAAGCTAGTACTTTAGTATATTGATAATCCATTGTATGACCCTCTTTGGAAACGTGTTCTGCTAAAGCACAACGTTCAGGATGTAGTCTAGAATCACTTTTATGTGATATTATTCGAGATGATAAAGTTCTCGAGGTGATACCTATATAGTTCATATTACAACTATGACAAGGTATACTATAAACTACATTGGAACAAGATAATGTAGGAGTTTTATCTTTCAGTCTAGTAAAAATTGAGTTTATAGATAATGTGATACTATTAGCTATTTTTATGCCACTAATTTGATTAAAGATTCTGCATAGCTTTGGTGTGATGTTCTTAATGTAAGGGAGTGAAAAATATTTAAAGTTAATGGGTTCCTGGTTTTCTGTAACATTAGTAAGAATATTTAAATTTTGGTTGTTAATACTATTATTATTTGTGTATGAGATGTCAGATGTATTAAAAAGCAATTTCTTTATAAGGGTTTTTGGATAGGAATTGTCAATGAATATATTAAATAATATTTTTAGATTTTTATTATGAAATGAGCTGTCTGATATTTTTAAAACCCTTGATTTCATTTGTTTTATTAAATTAACTTTTTGAGAAAATTTATGGTACGACCAATAATTCATATACCTACTTGAGCTTATTGGTTTTTGGTACCAGTCAATCATTAAGGTGTTTGTAGTAGTATTACGAATAAATTTAGTATCTAAGAAAGGTAGAGTACCATTTTCATCTTCTCTTTCTAAGGTAAATTGAATGTAAGGATCATAACTGTTGAAGATGAATAAGATTTCATCCAAGGCATTGGAAGGTAGGCTAAGTATTATGTCATCAACATATTTCTTAATAAAACAAAGGTCAAAAGGTAGTACTGGTATTACTATGTCTAACAAATCGTCCATCACATAACATGCAATAATAGGTGAAATTGTCGCTCCCATAGGAGTACCAAATTTTTGTGAATAATATTGATTATTAAAAGAAAAATATGTGTTATTAAATAAAAAGCTAATTAAATTTAAGAAGGTGTCTTTCTCAATGTTACAGAAGTTACGAATAGAAGACCATTTTTTATTAATAGCTCTTAGAGCTGCATCTAAGTAAACATTACTAAAAAGGGACACGACATCTAAGCTTGCAATAACATAATTAGGTGGAAGTTTAAAATTATTGAATTTGTTAGTAACTTCAAAAGAATCTTTTACGTAGTAATCATTATTAGTGTCATAAGCTTTAGTCAATATATCAGTTAAAAAAGAAGCCAAAAACTGTGTAGGAGCATTAATACAAGCTACTATAGGACGTACTGATAGTGTAGGTTTATGTATTTTAGGGAGAGCATAAAATTTTGGTGAAATACCACTATAACACATAAGTTTCTTTTTTGTATTAGGATCTATTTGGTTTGTATCTACTAGTGATTTTATTAATTTATTACATTTCTGTTGAATAGAAGAAGTTGGGTCCTTTGGTAAAATAGAATAGGCCTCTCTATTATTTAGTATATTTGAAGATAATTCTAAATATTGTTCTTTATATAAAATTACTGTTACATTACCTTTATCAGATTTTGTAACAACAATATTAGGATTATTTTTTAGAAAAGATTTAGTTTTAACTAGTAGTTTATGGTAAAAGACAGATGTGTTACTTTGGTACCTCCCATAATTGTGAATTTGATTAGTAATAATATTTGTAGATTTAGCTATCAGTACATTCCTTACAAGTATATCAGATATAGACGAGGTTATGTTGTCGATACAAGATAACATATTTTTAATAGGAATGTGTATTCCTAGTATAGGTTCAATACTAAATTTGGGGCCAAGAGCCAAAAAACGAAAAATATCATCTGGTATCACAACCTCTGTTAGATTTTTTATCCAGTTTGGTTTAATATTTAACAAAATATCAACATTATCTTTATACAGCTTATCAAATTTCTTTAAGTTATTATTTTTAATTATGTGAAATTTACGGTTATATACTCGTTGTTGTTTTGATTGGAAATTTAAAAAAATTAATTCTGATGTTAAGTTAATAATGTCTATTTTAAATTTTGTTAAATCTTATTCTAATTTATTAATAAGTTTATGGTTAGATGTAATTTCAATATTTAGAACTTTAGATCCCTTTAAATATTTGCTATATATTATATATGCTATAATATTTGCTATATATTATATACCTGTTAACTACAGAGACAATGGGGTTTTACCAGAACATCGGTATTGAATTTGGTGACATTGCAGTCCAGAAATTGAAGTCTTGGTCAAAGAGTAAAATGAAATTGGCAAATGAATACAACAGAAGATGTTTCCTTTTAAAATGCCGAAAAACGGGCACACTTCCACCACACATTAGACATAGTACGAAACCGATCCTATCACTGATCCATAGACAAAATACCTACACTGAAGAATCTATAAGATTATGTGATAAAATGGGATCTAAAGTTCTAAATATTGAAATTACATCTAACCATAAACTTATTAATAAATTAGAATAAGATTTAACAAAATTTAAAATAGACATTATTAACTTAACATCAGAATTAATTTTTTTAAATTTCCAATCAAAACAACAACGAGTATATAACCGTAAATTTCACATAATTAAAAATAATAACTTAAAGAAATTTGATAAGCTGTATAAAGATAATGTTGATATTTTGTTAAATATTAAACCAAACTGGATAAAAAATCTAACAGAGGTTGTGATACCAGATGATATTTTTCGTTTTTTGGCTCTTGGCCCCAAATTTAGTATTGAACCTATACTAGGAATACACATTCCTATTAAAAATATGTTATCTTGTATCGACAACATAACCTCGTCTATATCTGATATACTTGTAAGGAATGTACTGATAGCTAAATCTACAAATATTATTACTAATCAAATTCACAATTATGGGAGGTACCAAAGTAACACATCTGTCTTTTACCATAAACTACTAGTTAAAACTAAATCTTTTCTAAAAAATAATCCTAATATTGTTGTTACAAAATCTGATAAAGGTAATGTAACAGTAATTTTATATAAAGAACAATATTTAGAATTATCTTCAAATATACTAAATAATAGAGAGGCCTATTCTATTTTACCAAAGGACCCAACTTCTTCTATTCAACAGAAATGTAATAAATTAATAAAATCACTAGTAGATACAAACCAAATAGATCCTAATACAAAAAAGAAACTTATGTGTTATAGTGGTATTTCACCAAAATTTTATGCTCTCCCTAAAATACATAAACCTACACTATCAGTACGTCCTATAGTAGCTTGTATTAATGCTCCTACACAGTTTTTGGCTTCTTTTTTAACTGATATATTGACTAAAGCTTATGACACTAATAATGATTACTACGTAAAAGATTCTTTTGAAGTTACTAACAAATTCAATAATTTTAAACTTCCACCTAATTATGTTATTGCAAGCTTAGATGTCGTGTCCCTTTTTAGTAATGTTTACTTAGATGCAGCTCTAAGAGCTATTAATAAAAAATGGTCTTCTATTCGTAACTTCTGTAACATTGAGAAAGACACCTTCTTAAATTTAATTAGCTTTTTATTTAATAACACATATTTTTCTTTTAATAATCAATATTATTCACAAAAATTTGGTACTCCTATGGGAGCGACAATTTCACCTATTATTGCATGTTATGTGATGGACGATTTGTTAGACATAGTAATACCAGTACTACCTTTTGACCTTTGTTTTATTAAGAAATATGTTGATGACATAATACTTAGCCTACCTTCCAATGCCTTGGATGAAATCTTATTCATCTTCAACAGTTATGATCCTTACATTCAATTTACCTTAGAAAGAGAAGATGAAAATGGTACTCTACCTTTCTTAGATACTAAATTTATTCGTAATACTACTACAAACACCTTAATGATTGACTGGTACCAAAAACCAATAAGCTCAGGTAGGTATATGAATTATTGGTCGTACCATAAATTTTCTCAAAAAGTTAATTTAATAAAACAAATGAAATCAAGGGTTTTAAAAATATCAGACAGCTCATTTCATAATAAAAATCTAAAAATATTATTTAATATATTCATTGACAATTCCTATCCAAAAACCCTTATAAAGAAATTGCTTTTTAATACATCTGACATCTCATACACAAATAATAATAGTATTAACAACCAAAATTTAAATATTCTTACTAATGTTACAGAAAACCAGGAACCCATTAACTTTAAATATTTTTCACTCCCTTACATTAAGAACATCACACCAAAGCTATGCAGAATCTTTAATCAAATTAGTGGCATAAAAATAGCTAATAGTATCACATTATCTATAAACTCAATTTTTACTAGACTGAAAGATAAAACTCCTACATTATCTTGTTCCAATGTAGTTTATAGTATACCTTGTCATAGTTGTAATATGAACTATATAGGTATCACCTCGAGAACTTTATCATCTCGAATAATATCACATAAAAGTGATTCTAGACTACATCCTGAACGTTGTGCTTTAGCAAAACACGTTTCCAAAGAGGGTCATACAATGGATTATCAATATACTAAAGTACTAGCTTCTGAGAACTCATATAACAAAAGACTCTTTTTGGAAATGGCTTTTATCTTTCAAGAAGAAAATTCAATAAACAAAAAATCAGATGTAAGACATCTCAGTGAAATTTATTCTTATTTACTCACTTTAGATAAAAATAACCAATTTAAATTTAATAATTCAAGTTCTTCTTTCATTTAGTATACAATTTATAGATTTTTTCAATATAAATCACATAATAAAAAAGACATCTACTATTAAAAAAACTTTGCATTGATTAAAACTGTTTTATTCTCATTTCGGAATTTTCCTATTTCAAAATTTATAAAACATTTATTAAATAATTATAATTGGTTCAGTGGTGGTGACGTTTCCGTATGAATTCAAACAAAATTTAATAAAAATCGATATAACATTTGTTAGACATTTTCAAAAATGCCATTTGACATACATCATTTTTTAAAATATTTTACCATTTTTCAATTTATACTCGATTTTTAGAACAATTTTTTATATATAGTTTTTAATTTTAATTTTTATTTACGATTTGTACCAGGACAAAATTTCGTTTTATATGTCAGTGTTTAACAACTAGGCTCAACATCTTCAAATAATGTAAGTACAAACATATAAGTAACTCTTTAGTAAGATTATTTTGTGATGTGCAGTGTTTTTAGTGAAAGTATTGACTCTGCATTTCTCAGAACAATTTTTTGTTGTTTTTGTGTTTTTGGGGATCCTCGACACCTGGTTTAGTGAGAGGAAACTATGGTGTTCTGGATTTTTGGTAACACAAAGATAGCAATTATTATTGATTTCAGTTAGCCTATTTGTTAAATACTGTCTATTTATGATTGTAGTTTCCCTGATGATGAAAATAAACATTTTCGAAAGCTTGGAACTATTATAAAGAGTTTTCTTTGAGATTGCTGCTACCCCAATATTTCAACCTTGTTATATATATATATATATATATATATATATATATATATATATATATATATATATATATATATATATATATATATATAAAACAAGGTAACTTAATCTTAATCTTAATCTTAAACTTAATCTTGACTTCACGTAACCTATCTCTTAGACTAACGTCTCATAAAAGTGATATCAAGAGAAATATCCCTTCTTGTACATTGGCAGAGCATGTTATTAATGAGGATCATGTTTTCATTTTTCAAGAAGCAACAATTTTGGAAAGAGAAGTAAATTTACGTAAAAGAGAATTTAAAGAAATGGTTTGGATAAAAAAATCAAATTGTATTAATAAGAGATCTGATATCAATAATCTAAGCATTATTTATAATAACATTTTGGCTTTGACTAACTAACTTTAACTGTAATTTTTAATAACTTTGACTTTAATTTTGAGATCTGATATTACTAATTTATGCATTTTATAAACAATTTGGTCTTATTTTTTAAAATTTCACTAAATAGTATCAAAAGAAAAATATTTATAACATTCTAAATCAACGTTTTTTACATTACTATCAGTTTTTTTCTTACTAATAATTATAATTTCAAATTTGCTTATATCTTTATATCATTATTTTCTACACTGTTAACTAACTTCTTTCCCAATCTATCGAGTTATTAAAGTAGTCTAACTACATATGATTAATGTCTTTTTGACATATTTCAAAATTAATTTACGTTTACAATTTATATTTTTTAGAAAGAATTTTTATGTTTTTTATAAGTATGTTAGTTATTTTGTAAACCACGAGCAGTAAGTTTTTATTTTTCTAGTTTTCATCTAAATTTAAACATTTGTATTTTTAGATTGTCTTGATAAAGGAAATAAATTGTCCGAAAGCTCGACAAAAGTTCAAAGTGTTTCACTTTTAATCAGCCCAAAACACATTGACTGCATTCCCCAAAATTATTCATTTTATATATATATATATATATATATATATATATATATATATATATATATATATATATGCTTTCTGTTGTTTTCCGGGTTTGACTCCGCGTTGAATAAGTTTGGTTTTGAGAAAAACCATTATTTTGACGACGTTTCGGCAAGATCTCACTTGCCATTGTCAAGTCAGGTAGTTCCGCTTCTCGCTGTTGCTTGAAGTAGACTGAATTTTTATTCACGATACCGTAACTTATATAGTTGATCCTGATGTATTTGCTTGACCTGCGCGTCTCTTGGATCTTGTGATTGGTCCAGTATATGTTGGGGGGTCTGGAAGGGTGACACGCGTAGATGTCGCTGCTTGATTTATTTTGGTCTTTTTCTTCAGTACCGTTTTCCATGTTGTAGGAAGCCGTTGCGCATCATCTCTTTGGTTTAGACCGTTGGGATTTCTTTCGATTTCTATCGATTCTCTGATTTCACGTTTTCTTTTTATTTCTATGTTAGCTAACATCGTTGTTTGATTCAGGTTTATTGTATGTCCTGTATTTGCGACATGTGCAAGGGATGACGTGGTTTCTCCCCTTTCGATGGCATTTCGGTGTTCTCGTCTTACATGGATTCTTCGGTTGGTCTGTCCAATGTACGACTTTCCACAATCCCCACACGGAATCTCGTATACTCCTTGACTTTCTAACGATATTTTGGTTTTTGGTGTTGGTAGAATAGTTGAGATCTTTCTGTCGGTGTTAAATATCGTTTCTATGTTGTTTTCTCAGCACTCTACCTATTTTCTCTGTTGTACCCTTAACATATGGCAGAATGGTTTTGCCGATCGGTTTTTCGTCTTCTGTTGGGTCCTTCATTCTTCTTCGAGCATTTCGAGCTTTTTCGATGGTGTATGTTGAGAACCCGTTTTCTCTTAACGCTGTTTTCACATTATGCATTTCTTCATTTTGATGTTCTTGGTCTGTCAGTCTTTCAGATCTTGTAATCAAGGTTTTGATGACTGAATGTAATTGTGCAGGATGGTGGTGTGAAGCAGCATTTAGATATCTATCGGTATGTGTCGGTTTCCGAGACACTGTATGGCCTATGTGTCCGTCTTGTTTCTTTATTATTAACACATCTAGGAATGGTATTTGATCGTTTTCTTCCAGTTCCATAGTAAACTGAATTTATGGTGGATATTGTTGATGTGTTCTAAAAATGCCTTTAGTTTTTCTTCTCCGTGGGTCCAGATGATAAAAGTGTCATCCACGTATCTAAGCCAAAGTTTAGGTTTGTATTCAGCTGTTTCTATTGCCCGCTGTTCTATTTCCTTCATAAACAAGTTCGCTATTACTGGTGACAGTGGGGAACCCATCGGTGCTCCCTCAACTTGTTTATATCTTTGCTCCTTATAGATGAAATATGTGTTATTTAAACAGTGCTTGGTTAGGTTTAGAGTATCCGGTGATATTGGATACTTTTTGCTTATGATGTCCAGTGATTCATCTATAGGAACATTCGTGAAAAGTGAGACTACATCGAAGCTGACTAGTAAATGTCCCGGCTCAAGAGTCACACCTTTTATACGCTCGATGAAGTGGCTCGCGTTCTTGACGTAAGAATCCGCTTCCTCCGCGTATGGTTGCAGCTGTTGAGCCAGAAATTTTGCCAGCGGTTATAAGGGATATCCGATGGAGCTCACAATTGGTCGCAGTGGTAATCCTGCCTTGTGTACCTTGGGTAGACCGTAAAATTTTGGGCATCTTGATGACTTCTCTCTAGGTATGAGATGGACCTGTTGTTCTTTCTTGATATTTGATGCTTTGATCTTGGCTTTTGTTATTTTCTCTAGATATGTTGTCGGGTCTGACGAGATTCTTTGATATGTTGTATCATTTAAGATGTCGTTTATTTTTGTTTCGTAGTCTTGAATATTCATTACTACCGTAGCGTTGCCTTTGTCAGCTGGAAGCACGATGATTTCATTGTTGTTCTTCAAATTATGTAAGGCTTCTTTCTCTTCCCGTGTTAAATTTCTTTTTGGTGGTTTAGCTGTTCTTAATATTTTTGATACGTCTTGGCGTATGATCTCGGCTGTTTCTGTTGGGAGACTAGTAATTGTAGTCTCTACCTCAGTAATGATATTTTCTACGGGAATGTGTGTAGGTGTAACAGCAAAATTGAAACCTTTTGCAAGAACACTATTCGTGGCTTCATCCAGTGTCAGGTTTGAAAAGTTATTCTTTTTCTCATGATCATCTTTCAGTGCGTCACAGTTTTTCGATTTCTTTCTAACGCATTAAATTGTATGTGACAGAAAAAAAGGCACGTCGGTGATTACTTCTAGTTCTGTGATTATTCTAGTTGTCGATAGATGGCGCCATAATTTAAAAAAATAATTTTTTTTAATTAGATAATAATATTACAAATATAATCTGTATAATTTATAAGACTATACAAATCAAAGAAAATACCATTTTATAAATGCAAGAAACACATTTGATTTGTTTTTATTCTAAATTGAAAATAAAATGTGACAACTGTCAGATTTAACTAAAATGTCATGTTAGAATAAATGTCATAAATGTGTATTATCACGGACTTACCCTTTTTCCTATCATTTGTGACGCACTGAAAAATGATCATGAAAAGGACAATATATACTAATTTATTTGTTTCTATTTGTGATTTTTATTTCTTTTTCGGCCGCTGTTGTAGTAACAAATTTTCAAACTTTTTAATTTGTTTGGTCTTAGTGAGATCAGCATCTGTTTCTGCTCGAAAGTTTGTCAGTTGTTCAAAGAAATTCCATAATGTTGGATGGATTGTGTTACTTAGTTTAAGATGCAGCTGTAATGATTCTGAATTCATTTTGTCGATGTCTCGTCTGGTATCATGGATCGCTTCTCTAATAAGCGCCAGGCTTGCCCTTCTTAAAATGTTTTTCGTTTTATAGTTGTTTTTGTGAAACGTGAGCTTCATACAAGTCGGTATAATGCTTTCGTCACGGCAGCGTTCTAAAAACGTAAGGTTGCATAACAACGTCCTTCGTTTCGATCGTAGTTTTTCGTATCTTCTGATGTCTGGTAGAATTTCCTCCCCGTAGAGGTTAATTATGTTACACTTGAAGTTTCCGCGGGAGCTATATGTGCTTTCTGTTGTTTTCCGGGTTTGACTCCGCGTTGAATAAGTTTGGTTTTGAGAAAAACCATTATTTTGACGACGTTTCGGCAAGATCTCACTTGCCATTGTCAAGTCAGGTAGTTTCGCTTCTCGCTGTTGCTTGAAGTAGACTGAATTTTTATTCACGATACCGTAACTTATATAGTTGATCCTGATGTATTTGCTTGACCTGCGCGTCTCTTGGATCTTGTGATTGGTTCAGTATATGTTGGGGGGTCTGGAAGGGTGACACGCGTAGATGTCGCTGCTTGATTTATTTTGGTCTTTTTCTTCAGTACCGTTTTCCATGTTGTAGGAAGCCGTTGCGCATCATCTCTTTGGTTTAGACCGTTGGGATTTCTTTCGATTTCTATCGATTCTCTGATTTCACGTTTTCTTTTTATTTCTATGTTAGCTAACATCGTTGTTTGATTCAGGTTTATTGTATGTCCTGTATTTGCGACATGTTGTGCAAGGGATGACGTGGTTTCTCCCCTTTCGATGGCATTTCGGTGTTCTTCTCGTCTTACATGGATTCTTCGGTTGGTCTGTCCAATGTACGACTTTCCACAATCTCCACACGGAATCTCGTATACTCCTTGACTTTCTAACGATATTTTGGTTTTTGGTGTTGGTAGAATAGTTGAGATCTTTCTGTCGGTGTTAAATATCGTTTAAAGAAAAACTAAAGGCATTTTTAGAACACATCAACAATATCCACCATAAAATTCAGTTTACTATGGAACTGGAAGAAAACGATCAAATACCATTCCTAGATGTGTTAATAATAAAGAAACAAGACGGACACATAGGCCATACAGTGTCTCGGAAACCGACACATACCGATAGATATCTAAATGCTGCTTCACACCACCATCCTGCACAATTACATTCAGTCATCAAAACCTTGATTACAAGATCTGAAAGACTGACAGACCAAGAACATCAAAATGAAGAAATACATAATGTGAAAACAGCGTTAAGAGAAAACGGGTTCTCAACATACACCATCGAAAAAGCTCAAAATGCTCGAAGAAGAATAAAGGACCCAACAGAAGACGAAAAACCGATCGGCAAAACCATTCTGCCATATGTTAAGGGTACAACAGAGAAAATAGGTAGAGTGCTGAGAAAACAACATAGAAACGATATTTAACACCGACAGAAAGATCTCAACTATTCTACCAACACCAAAAACCAAAATATCGTTAGAAAGTGAAGGAGTATACGAGATTCCGTGTGGGGATTGTGGAAAGTCGTACATTGGACAGACCAACCGAAGAATCCATGTAAGACGAGAACACCGAAATGCCATCGAAAGGGGAGAAACCACGTCATCCCTTGCACATGTCGCAAATACAGGACATACAATAAACCTGAATCAAACAACGATGTTAGCTAACATAGAAATAAAAAGAAAACGTGAAATCAGAGAATCGATAGAAATCGAAAGAAATCCCAACGGTCTAAACCAAAGAGATGATGCGCAACGGCTTCCGACAACATGGAAAACGATACTGAAGAAAAAGACCAAAATAAATCAAGCAGCGACATCTACGCGTGTCACCCTTCCAGACCCCCCAACATATACTGGACCAATCACAAGATCCAAGAGACGCGCAGGTCAAGCAAATACATCAGGATCAACTATATAAGTTACGGTATCGTGAATAAAAATTCAGTCTACTTCAAGCAACAGCGAGAAGCGGAACTACCTGACTTGACAATGGCAAGTGAGATCTTGCCGAAACGTCGTCAAAATAATGGTTTTTCTCAAAACCAAACTTATTCAACGCTGAGTCAAACCCGGAAAACAACAGAAAGCACATATAGCTCCCGCGGAAACTTCAAGTGTAATATATATATATATATATATATATATATATATATATATATATATATATATATATATATATATATTGTTAAGATATGTAAAATTTGAATTAATATGGTTTCGATCTTAATATTTTAGAAAAGTTAAAACATATAATAAAAATATACCAAAATTCATTTCGAAGAAATGAAAGTCAATTATCTTTGGATGGCCCTAGGTAAACAAAATTTAAATAGGGATTAAGTATTTTCTTTGTACAGTTAGTATGATAAGAAAGTGGTTATGTGTTTGGACAATGAGACCGGGTTTCCCAAATGGACTTTTGCGGCGAGGGAATAATTGTATTTAGAAATTTAAATGAATGTAATCTTTGTTTAGATATTAAGAAAGGAAAAAAAAAACCGATTGGCATGTAATTAGTTTTAGGAAATTTCTAATGGTAGGGAAAATTGGTGTTTGTTATCTGAAAGGTAGATGGGGATAAAATTGAGGAACTCGGATTGGTGAAGAAGGAAAAAGGAGGGGCTAGGTATGAAGAATGGGAGTTTAGCGAAATGTTAGAGGGTGGAAGAAGAGTCAGTTGTTAAATGATCGTTAAGTCGACTAGTGGTGATCTCTAAGAGTCTCCTGAAGTAGTAAGGCAGATAAGTGAATGGTTGTGAGTTTGTTGAAATAAGTGTCCTGACGGAAGCTCATCACGTAAAGCATTGTAAGTTATATTGTTCTACTTATATTCCAAGAGTCACCGTTGCATGCCGGAACGAGAAATAGATTCAGTTTATCGAGAGGAGAAAAGGCTAGCATTGTTTTTTGAAAGATACGTGCATCTGTAGGGGGTCATTAATGACAATAGGCTTGCAATAATTTGTTGCGAGATTGCTGACTACATAGGGGGCTGCTAAGAGTAAATTGTAGGCGACCAGAGACAAGAATTTGGACAACTCATCATCCGAGAGACAGTTTTATTTTTTTTGTAGAATTATTCATAACGCAAATTTCAATAAGTACTTTAGATAGTGGTAGGGTTATTTCAATAATCAGAATAGGAGACATTATTTTTAGAGGATATTTTGAGGGTGAATTTATTTCAATAGATGCTTTTGTACCATATATGTGTTTTATTCCGTTAATCTTTGACCTTATTTATCATATGTAAAGCAAAGGAGATATTGAAGCACGAGAATATAAAACCCTGAGATTAGAGCATTAAATAGTGTGATTAAATCATAAGTGCATCATTAAAATTAAATTTAATTAATTAGTTAATTATCTAATCAAGTGCTTTGAGCACACCGATCTTTGAATATCACATTAACTGGCGCCCAACGTGGGGCTTAAAAATATCGCAGCTTTGCATTTGATGGTAGGGAAAGAGATAAGGAATAACTACAGGTGATCCAGAGATAATTTGACAATTTTTCCAGGTGTAAAAATAATTTTGATTTATGGATTGATCGTAGGTATTGGATATTTACTGCCATTGAATTATTTGATTTTTTTTTACCAATCGTACATTTGATATTTATTTTGAAATTTACTGATTGCATATTTGATATTTGTGGCGAAAATTTATTAAATTTGGGGAGAAATATTTGTCGTGTTCTGCAACTTATAGAGTGTTGTAAAATTTCACATTTGGCGGGGACAAAGAAAACAGTAACGAAAAGAAACAACATGTCGACCACAAGGAGGCAAAGCAAAATGCAAGAAAACAGAGAAGAGGAAAAAATTGTTGAAGAAGGATTGGATAATGAAGGAGATACAACGATTATGGAGAGAAAAGAACAGGAATTAACAGGAATAGAGAAACTATTGCAACTGATGCAACTCCAGTCACAACAAATGGATAGAAATCAACAGGAAACAAAAAGGACAATGCAAGAAAATCAACAGGAATCAAAACGAGCCATGGAAGAAACACAAAGAGAAATATCACAGAGAATAGAACAGAAATTGGAAGAGAATGATGGCAAATTGAAAAAGCGTTTGGAAAAATATGAAAATGAAATGAAAGCCTGTTTAGAAAAAGTTAGAGAAGAAACAGAAAGGAAACTGGAGATGCAACGAGAAGAAATAGAAACTAAAATGAAGGATATTAAGAATGTGCAGAAGATGGAATTAGAACAGTTAGAAAGCAAATTTGAAAATGCAATACAAGAAGACAGGCGAGAAATAGAAGAAAAATTTAAGCAAAACGAAAAACAAATTGCGGAACTCAAGAATCAACAGAATTGTGGAGAAAGAAGGGAAATGATTATCCATGGTACAAGCGACGCGAAAATACAATTTGGCGGGGATATTAGAAAAACACACCCAGTACCATTTGTTAAAAATTTGAGAACCAAATTGCAACATATTAGATATTTTGACGACTGCAAAGAAACAATTAGAAACCATCTGAAAGAAGGAGCAGCGTTATGGTATGAAAGTAAAGAAGATGAGTTTGAAAATTGGACAGATTTCAAAAATAAATTTCTCAACTATTTCTGGGGGAAAGTTAAACAGAGGGAAATCAACCAAGAGCTACAGAATGGAAGATATCACGAGAAAATGGGAATATCGGAGGAAAGATATGCTTTGCAGATATATAACAATTCCAAATATCTAGACTACAAATACTCTACCGAACAACTGGTAGAAATGATAAGCAGACATTTCGAAGAAACGCTGGAGGACCACGTGATTTTGAGAAACTATCAAGATATTGATAGTTTGTGCCAATTCCTTCAAGTAAGGGAAGCAAAACGAAGAGAAATGCGAAACAGAAGACAACATGAACAATATAATGGACCGGCAAGAAGGTATCAATCAAATTATGACCAGAGAAACCGACATGCCCAATCAACAAACGAAGATAGGCCGAGAGAATACCAAAATTACAATAGACAACAAAATTATGATAACAGGAATCACGCAAAAAATAGAACATATGAAAATCACAACAGAAACAGAGATGCACAAAATCCTCCGACTAGGAATACGAACGAACAAAGGGACGGTAGAAACAATCAGAATTTCCAACGACAAAATAGAAGGGAGATGAATCATGTAACAATAGAAAACGAGGAAGAAGATATATGCAATGAATCCAGACAGGATTTTCAATAAAGCATCCACAGAGCAACCCATCAGAGCGTTTTATACAAGAAGTCACAAAATTTCTAAGAATTGCTGCGGAAGAACATCATCGACATTGGGACAGAAAAGTGTTTGAAATAGAGACGTATTTGAACTGTGCACCAAATACGGTTACCAAGGAGACGCCTTTATATGTAATGAAAGGAACAATGCCTACGAGACCGTGGGAAGACACCGCCCCCAGACAATACGAAGAAGTGATCGAGGTGGTTCAACGAAGATTGAGACGAAGTGGAGAGAAATATCTCCAAAGGCAAGAGAGGACCCGAAGAAGAAGGCCGGTTACATTCCAGAAAGGGGATAAAGTTTTAGTGAGGGCACTGAGGGTGTCCAATTTACAAAATGGTATTTGTGCTAAATTGATGCCGGTATTTGAAGGTCCATATAGGGTCAATACGGAAAATGGGGTAAATAGTTATGAATTAGCGCATATAGAGACAGGCAAGATACGGGGTATTTTTAACATTCACGACATTTATAAGTATCATGAGTAGAGTTTGGTAAAATAATGGAATAATTTGATCCTAAAAAAAAACTTGTGTCATTTAAATAAATAACAGAATTTTTTCGGCAAATCAAATGGCGGGGAGTTGTTAAGACATGTAAAATTTGAATTAATATGGTTTCGATCTTAATATTTTAGAAAAGTTAAAACATATAATAAAAATATACCAAAATTCATTTCGAAGAAATGAAAGTCAATTATCTTTGGATGGCCGTAGGTAAACAAAATTTAAATAGGGATTAAGTATTTTCTTTGTACAGTTAGTATGATAAGAAAGTGGTTATGTGTTTGGACAATGAGACCGGGTTTCCCAAATGGACTTTTGCGGCGAGGGAATAATTGTATTTAGAAATTTAAATGAATGTAATCTTTGTTTAGATATTAAGAAAGGAAAAAAAAAACCGATTGGCATGTAATTAGTTTTAGGAAATTTCTAATGGTAGGGAAAATTGGTGTTTGTTATCTGAAAGGTAGATGGGGATAAAATTGAGGAACTCGGATTGGTGAAGAAGGAAAAAGGAGGGGCTAGGTATGAAGAATGGGAGTTTAGCGAAATGTTAGAGGGTGGAAGAAGAGTCAGTTGTTAAATGATCGTTAAGTCGACTAGTGGTGATCTCTAAGAGTCTCCTGAAGTAGTAAGGCAGATAAGTGAATGGTTGTGAGTTTGTTGAAATAAGTGTCCTGACGGAAGCTCATCACGTAAAGCATTGTAAGTTATATTGTTCTACTTATATTCCAAGAGTCACCGTTGCATGCCGGAACGAGAAATAGATTCAGTTTATCGAGAGGAGAAAAGGCTAGCATTGTTTTTTGAAAGATACGTGCATCTGTAGGGGGTCATTAATGACAATAGGCTTGCAATAATTTGTTGCGAGATTGCTGACTACATAGGGGGCTGCTAAGAGTAAATTGTAGGCGACCAGAGACAAGAATTTGGACAACTCATCATCCGAGAGACAGTTTTATTTTTTTTGTAGAATTATTCATAACGCAAATTTCAATAAGTACTTTAGATAGTGGTAGGGTTATTTCAATAATCAGAATAGGAGACATTATTTTTAGAGGATATTTTGAGGGTGAATTTATTTCAATAGATGCTTTTGTACCATATATGTGTTTTATTCCGTTAATCTTTGACCTTATTTATCATATGTAAAGCAAAGGAGATATTGAAGCACGAGAATATAAAACCCTGAGATTAGAGCATTAAATAGTGTGATCAAATCATAAGTGCATCATTAAAATTAAATTTAATTAATTAGTTAATTATCTAATCAAGTGCTTTGAGCACACCGATCTTTGAATATCACATTAATATATATATATATATATATATATATATATATATATATATATATATATATATATATATATATATATATATATAAAATGAATAATTTTGGGGAATGCAGTCAATGTGTTTTGGGCTGATTAAAAGTGAAACACTTTGAACTTTTGTCGAGCTTTCGGACAATTTATTTCCTTTATCAAGACAATCTAAAAATACAAATGTTTAAATTTAGATGAAAACTAGAATATATATATATATATATATATATATATATATATATATATATATATATATATATATATATATATATATATATATATATATGCATTTTATCAATCAAAAGCAAAATAAAAATTAAATTAAATTTTTTTAATAACGCGGGCACATAAATTTGATACACCCTGTATATTGAGCTGTTTTAAAATTTATTAGAATTTAGTTAGGATGTAAATAGATTTCTCTTTTACCGAGCTTTCCGCGGAACCATTAAAGACTTTTGTGAATAATTAAAGTGAAAAGAACTATGTATTTAGATTTAAAATGGAAAGAAATTGTTTACTGTATAGGTAATTATCAATATTTCTCGAAATTGATAATTGAAAAGAAAGTTGGAATTTTAATATCTTCATTTCAATACGAGTATATGTGAGAGAGTTTCTCCGAAAGTAATTAGGATTGTCGGAACAAATTTGAGGGTGACTGTTGTTTGTCAAATGGAAAAGTCAATGTTCTGATTCTTGGAATGTGGAAGGGGAAAAGATGGATTGGATGATTGAGAGAGAGTGAAAAATATTCATTATGTTGTTGGCAGCGAGAAAGAGCGGTTTCGACGTGTTAAGTGCAGAAATAGTTAGCATATATCAGTGGCTGGTTGATAGTGGAGAATAGTGTTGAAAAGTGGAACGAGCGACAGATCAAATCGAGACGAAATACCTCTTTGATTCTGTAGTATTGTGAGAAGGAGAGCAGAGAATTTTTGGAGTTTTGTTTGAATCGAGAACGTGTCAAAGAAACACGGTTGGTTGGAGAATTAGTGCTGGTTTGCTGACAGTTTTGAAGCTGGACAACGGAGAGAGGCTTTGATGAGTAGCCTAACGAGGGAGAGCTGTTTGGGGTCACGAGAAGACATCCGAGTGAGGGAAGCAAAAGGTCAGTCAATTTATGTGAAAGAGATTTTTATGTTCGGGAAATAAATTTTTGAGTAAAAAGCATATGAATTAAAGTTCCAATATTTCAAAATATAAATAGTAAATATAGGTAACCTTGCGAAGACATAAATTTGTTTGGTTTAGTTTGTTTTACCAAAGTCATCGGGAACAAACCGATAAATTGTTTTTTTGTAAAGATAATAATTTTAAGTGGTATAAATTTCATTCGGACATCTGTGTCCACAGGTTTTTTTTTAGATTCGATAATTTTCAGAGTATTAATTTGATAAATAAAAGACAATTCTGTATTTTTATTTTAATAGTTTGCTTTATTTCTTTTCCCTATTTTATCCCGATTAGGATCAACTCAGAGATACTGAACCCACGAGAGAAGATAAATATAACGTAAGATAATTTGGTTTTTTTTTATATATACTAAAAGGCACCCTGAGATTTTTTATTCAATTTTGATATATGATTTGCGACAATTAAATGATTAATTAAATAAATAATAATCAATATAAAATTAATAAGAAGCAGATCACAACAATATATCTATATCTATATATAACAAAGGAGCACTCGTAAGTGTAGGGTTTTATCGGTCAAGTGGGTGAAAAAAGAGACAAAGAATTCAGCTACTTCATCTATTTATTGAAGACGTTTCGTCTACTGCTCAGTAGACATCATCAGTTCATCTACAAAAAGAGTGTTATAAGAAACAACATCCAAAAGAGAGGTAAAAAAGCACTAGCGTTACCTTAAAAAGACATGTAGCAAAAGATAAGATGTACATAGTAAAAAAAACCTTATCCATGAACCAATGTAATGTATAAGTATGTAACATTTAAGTGTATAGTTAATATTTAAAAACTTTAGTACAGCCAAAGACAAGACCATGTGGTAACAGTCACATATAAAAAACAAGTGGAAAAAAAGCTGGCTTGCTTTTTTTCAAAGTCAAGAATGAACCAAGAAAAAACCAGATTCACACTTCCAAAAATTTAGTAGTGTTTAAGCATACTTCATTTTAACCTTAGGCAACATCATTAAATGAATATAGTGCTAATATGCAACTTCGAAAATTTAAAGTTGAATAGTTACCAGCAGGTCATCCTAGCCCAACGGACACACAAAAGAAAATGGAGTTTGGATTATCAGGTGTAAACTGACATCTCGCCAAGAGGCAGGCAACCTTTAAAAAATTTTATAACAAAGAGTGACTGACAACTGCAGCGCAGCGCGGTAAAATTTAAATTGATGTATTTAAAACAGTTATAAAAGTGTTTAAAAAGTGAAAGTAATATCAAGAAGTAATCAAGGGATGTACCTTATACCTCGTAGACAAGAATCACAGTTTATTTTAAACAAGTGAGGGCACTTCACACAATTATATGGAAAAGTGCCTACGTTAGTACTGGTCATCCAGTTACTAACGAATATATAAGATAGTACAATAGTATAACTCCCATATATCGCAGCTCAAAATGCAAGAAAAAATATGCAATAATTTAAGAAAATTTATAAATCAGTTTAGCAAATTGTAATTTATAATTAATATCAATAATGCAAAATTTTATCCTATGGAAAATGTTAAATTGTTCAATCTATTAAGTAACTGTTATTATCAAAAAAAAAAAAAGTGGGAAAAGCTTGAAAAAACCACCAAAAACTTTTTTATAATAAAATAATTTAAGTGTAATAACATCTACTGATTCCGCAAGATCAATATTAAAAGAAGTGGGAAAAGCCTGAAAACCACAAAAACTTTTTTACAATATAATAATTTGAGTGTAATAATACCAACTAATTCTGCAAAATCAATGCATGGTATATTTGACTCAAGTTACTGATGTCAGTTCTCTTGTTAAGTACATTAGAGGTTTTTAATATGAAACACATCTCTAAGAACTGTCTTTTCGACAGGTTGCGTTCATTGCAAAGGATCTTGGCTTCATCAAAGTCCACCTTATGTTTTGTATCTATTGCATGTTGGGCTAAGGCACAAGTTGGTTTTTTCAAATTGATATCACTACGGTGTGAAATTAAACGTGATTTTAAAGCTCGCTTTGTCTGCCCTACATAACATGCGTCACATTCAGCACAAGGTATGTGGTAGACCACATTAACCTGTTCCAAAGGGGACAAGGGTGTTTTAGTCTTAGAGAACAAATTTCTGACTGATCTTGCGTTCTTAATTGCAATCTTAACAGGAATATTATTATTTTTATATAGTTTAATAAGTTTATCAGTAACCTGAGGAAAATAAGGAAGTGAAGAAAACTGGGAAACAGGAGTCCCAAGATTAGTAGTAGGCAGAATTGTGATGTTAACAGTATTATTCGATATTGATCTAAGTTGGTCACCATTGGGTATGTCGTTCAGAGAAGAACCGTAACTTTGGGAAAAAAGAAATTTATTGATAAGGGATGAAGGGTAGGAATTATCTACCAATATACTTCTGAGTAACAGAAGGGATTCCCTTCGATTAACCGGATGTGTCAACCTATGTAGCCTGCAGCTTAGAGCTTTAATAAGATTTATTTTATATTTAAAAGGATGACAAGAATGGTAGTTGAGAAACCTATTAGAGGCCATTGGTTTCCTATACCAGCTTGTACAGAGTGTGTTATCTCCACTTCTAGTGACACGCATGTCCAAGAAGGGGATACTCTGGTTGTTGGGGTCCTCGAGTTCACATGTGAACTGCAAGTGAGGATCAAACCCATTGAAGATGGACAAGGTGGCCTGAGTCTTGTCTGGTGGTAAGGCTAGTAATAGGTCGTCCACATAACGTTTAACAAAAGGAACTTGAAAATCTAAATAACCCAGCCGGTCAGAAACTAAATCATCCAAAACATAATTCACTAGGATGGGTGAAATCGAGGAACCCATTGGTGTCCCAAAAATTTGTAAATAAAATTTGTCGTTGAAGACCAAAAAATTAGTGTCAAACACTAATTGGAGCAATTCTGCAAACACTTCCCAGGAAACTGGAGAATTAGGTTGGATAATATTCCAATGATTTCTTAGTGAAGTAAGGACACTAGCCAAGGGAAGGTTAGTAAAAAGTGAAACTACATCAAAACTCACCAAAATATAACCATGTGGTAGCTTCAAGTCATTAATAAATTCACTAAATTGAAAAGAGTCAACAATGTTGTAATCATTATTGTAATTATAAGATTTTGACAAGATATCAGTCAAAAATTTAGCAATATGTATATTAGGTGAATTAATTGAGGAAACAATAGGCCTCATGCTCAATGTGGGCTTGTGAATTTTGGGCAGACAATAAAATCTTGGAGCATAACCATCATAATTATGTAATGACTTAGCTAAAGTTTGATCTATGATCTTAATATTTTTTAAGTGAGTAATGAATTTATTAATTTTGTTAGAAAATTTTGAACAGGGGTTTGAAGTAAGAGGTTGGTAGTACCTAACGTCATCTAACAATGATTGACTGAGGCTGATGTATTGATCTTTATCCATAAGAACAGTGGCATTGCCTTTGTCACTGGTGAGAACGAGAAGATTAGGGTGGGTTTTTAAAAACGATACCGTTTCCCTATAAATCTTATCAATTTCAGAAATGGATTGCCTAGGGCGGTTGGTATAATTCAACAGAATGTTGTTAGAAGATGACCTTAGGGAAAGAAGATCAGCATTGTCTGCATGAGACAATATATTTTCCACATCTGCAAGGGTCCTACTGATTGAATAATCTTTGAAGGTAGGTTCCAGACCAAATTTAGGGCCCAAAGATAATAACTTTAGAATATTTTGAGGAACATCCACATTAGAAAGATTCTTTATCCAATTAGGATTAAATGGAATTTTGTGGAAGTCTGGTGTACCCAATTTATCAAGCTTACTCTGAAGATGTAAAATAGTTTTATTATAAACGAAATTAAATTTCTTGTGTAAAGAGGTCTCAAACCTATCTAACAAAGATGCAGGTAAAGTGTGATCTAAGAAATCAGTGACATTATTTATTTGACCAAAAATGAATTTAATATCTGAATGAACCTTCGATATATGGAAATTAAAAAAAAAATTTTTTAAAGGTTGCCTGCCTCTTGGCGAGATGTCAGTTTACACCTGATAATCCAAACTCCATTTTCTTTTGTGTGTCCGTTGGGCTAGGATGACCTGCTGGTAACTATTCAACTTTAAATTTTCGAAGTTGCATATTAGCACTATATTCATTTAATGATGTTGCCTAAGGTTAAAATGAAGTATGCTTAAACACTACTAAATTTTTGGAAGTGTGAATCTGGTTTTTTCTTGGTTCATTCTTGACTTTGAAAAAAAGCAAGCCAGCTTTTTTTCCACTTGTTTTTTATATGTGACTGTTACCACATGGTCTTGTCTTTGGCTGTACTAAAGTTTTTAAATATTAACTATACACTTAAATGTTACATACTTATACATTACATTGGTTCATGGATAAGGTTTTTTTTACTATGTACATCTTATCTTTTGCTACATGTCTTTTTAAGGTAACGCTAGTGCTTTTTTACCTCTCTTTTGGATGTTGTTTCTTATAACACTCTTTTTGTAGATGAACTGATGATGTCTACTGAGCAGTAGACGAAACGTCTTCAATAAATAGATGAAGTAGCTGAATTCTTTGTCTCTTTTTTCACCCACTTGACCGATAAAACCCTACACTTACGAGTGCTCCTTTGTTATATTGGAATTGACGGTCGTACTCCTTTATGATATATCTATATATATATATATATATATATATATATATATATATATATATATATATATATTACACATTATTTTCATACTTTTGTTAAAGTAGAAAGCAGCAATTATTGCCACTTGTTTTCGGCGTCCTAGGTATTTTATTTTAAATACCGGGCGCCATCTAGTGCCTTCAAAGTGGAAGGCCATACAGGTTTCATTACCAAAACAAGTAGGTAGATTGTTTGCAAATAATTCAGATTGCACCAGTCTTTGAATGCCTTTTTGGCTGCATCGCGGCCTCAGATGTACGAAAGGAATGTTCTCATCTTCGTCTTTCCTATAAAGTCGTACTGATGACGCAATAATGCAGAAACCGGTCTACGAATGGTAGGAGAGACGGAGGTGTGAATATTAATTTCGTATATTATTTACATATATATATATATATATATATATATATATATATATATATATATATATATATATATATATATATATATATATATATATAAACTAGAAATGATCACAGCTGATTAGTAATTATCAATTTACAAATTATTGGGTTAACAGCTGAAATGGAAGACTCAGTGTACTCTTTTCTACGATTCCAATATTTCGTTAACAGTCGTTAACATCATCAGGGACGCTGAAATAATATTAAAGGTATAATAGTGAAACTGGGTATTAAAAAACAACTCACCAGTTTGAGATTATAGTCAACGATGTTATAAATGTGTAAAAAAGCGGCATTAACAAAAAGAATTGCAGTGAATGTTATTAAAAATTAAAAAATATAACAAATATAAAAAAATGGAACTATAATATAAATAACTATGCTAAAAAACCACTAATTATTAAAATCTTTTAAATTCGTCGCACAGAAAGGTATTAGAGACAATTATGTCAATATACTGTCAATTATGACAGAAAGAGATAGTATATTATGAACTAGAATCTAAACTAAAATCTTTATTGACATTTAAGTTTTTATCAAGTTCAAGAAGGAAAGAATAGATCTCTGTTAATTGTTTAATATCTGTTCTTTTATTAATTGTCTGTTCATTCTGATAAATAAATGCCATTTCAAGAAAAGTTCTTTTGTGATAGTTCTTTTCATTTGTTAAAATTTTTACAGATTCAAAGTCCATATTATGGCTTTCATTTATAACATGTGTAGCTAAAGAGCACCTGTCTGGATATAATCTACAATCACTTTTATGACTTGTCATACGATCTTTGACTCGTCTAGTTGTTTGGCCTATGTACTGTTTGTATTTACTTTTTAACTATTAATAACTTATTTTCAAAGATGAAGGATAGATCTCCAAAGGAGCTATTGACTGATGTAGTTTACAGTATACCATGTATTGATTGTGACAAACAGTACATAGGCCAAACAACTAGACGAGTCAAAGATCGTATGACAAGTCATAAAAGTGATTGTAGATTATATCCAGACAGGTGCTCTTTAGCTACACATGTTGTAAATGAAAGCCATAATATGGACTTTGAATCTGTAAAAATTTTAACAAATGAAAAGAACTATCACAAAAGAACTTTTCTTGAAATGGCATTTATTTATCAGAATGAACAGACAATTAATAAAAGAACAGATATTAAACAATTAACAGAGATCTATTCTTTCCTTCTTGAACTTGATAAAAACTTAAATGTCAATAAAGATTTTAGTTTAGATTCTAGTTCATAATATACTATCTCTTTCTGTCATAATTGACAGTATATTGACATAATTGTCTCTAATACCTTTCTGTGCGACGAATTTAAAAGATTTTAATAATTAGTGGTTTTTTAGCATAGTTATTTATATTATAGTTCCATTTTTTTATATTTGTTATATTTTTTAATTTTTAATAACATTCACTGCAATTCTTTTTGTTAATGCCGCTTTTTTACACATTTATAACATCGTTGACTATAATCTCAAACTGGTGAGTTGTTTTTTAATACCCAGTTTCACTATTATACCTTTAATATTATTTCAGCGTCCCTGATGATGTTAACGACTGTTAACGAAATATTGGAATCGTAGAAAAGAGTACACTGAGTCTTCCATTTCAGCTGTTAACCCAATAATTTGTAAATTGATATATATATATATATATATATATATATATATATATATATATATATATATATATATATATATATATATATATATATATATATATATATTGATGCACGTTAAGTTGTGACTTCCGGTATACAGAAGAGGCTGTCCGACTTCCACCTTTTCTACTAGGAATTATTTTTTAAAAATGGTGTATTTGGTAAAAGGGGGGCTTATAAAATGGGTCTACCTATTGAGGGGAAAGGATTTACCAAAATAAATTTTGTATATATATACGTATATACCGAAGCGTACAGCATACGTTATGGCTTCCATATATAGGGTAGTTCAAGGCGCGTTGTCACTTCCAGCGGTGTTGTCATATTTTGGAAGTCACAACGACTCTACTGCTAGATTTACCTCCTATTTTGAGCGTAATGTGTGATCTTTTGAAACTTTTAATGTGAATACAGTTGTCTGTGTTTTAAAGTTGTCTATTTAAATTAAAATATTGATATTCTTTTGATTATACAGGTTTACAAAAAAATACATTTCGGACTATTTGACGAAACCATATGACTAGGGGGGTTTTTGGGGTCGCTGGTTACGAATCCGGGGTTCGCTAACCTCTTTCACGTCAGGTAAAGGTTATTTCAAGGACAAATCAAGATAAATCGACAGTCGCTCTGAAAAAGTATATTAGGAGGGTTTTGGGGTCGCTTATAACGAATCCAGGATCCGCTGACCTCTATCACGTGTAGCTGAAGGTCATTTCGAGGTCAAATCAAGATAAATCAACACAATCGCTGTGAAAAAGTATATTAGGGTGTTTTTGGGGTCCCTGATCACAAAACTGGGGCCCGTTGAGCTCAACCACGCCAGGTAAAGGCCATTTCAAGGTCAAATCAATTTTGTTAACTCCTCCTGATTTGAACTTGAAATGACCTTTACATGACGTAGTAGAGCTCAATGGACCGCAGTTTTCATGATCAGCGACCCCAAAACTCCCTATACTTTCAGAGCAATTGTGTCAATTTATGTTGATTTGACCTTAAAATGACGTTGAACTAGACGAGATAGAGGTCAGCGGAATCCGGATTCATCTTCAGCGACCCCAAGAACCCCCTAATATACTTTTTCAGAGCGACTGTCGATTTATCTTGATTTGACCTTGAAATGACCTTTACCTGACGCGATAGAGGTGAGCAGACCCCGGATTTGTGATCAGCCACTCCAAAAACCCCCTTGTCATATGGTTTCGTCAAATTGTCCGAAATTTAGTTTTTTTTGTAAACCTATGTTATTTATGATAATATGATTGATATTTATTTTAACAAAAATACTAATATATTATTATTGCTGTAAAATGGATTTATTGGAATTAATTAAAAAAGTGTTAATAGTAAGTCATTTATTTATGAAAATTATATCAAAAATGTTAATAAATAAATTTGAACTTATAGAAAATTTTAATATTTTAGATTTTATTACAGGCACCGTCCTTTTAATTTTTGATGTACCAATAATAATATGTAATAAAAAATTAAATGGCTAAACCCTCCAGGTGGGGATTACCCGCTAAAAAGCTATCTAGATCCATCTTTTTCGAGCAGATTTTTCCCAATCTGCTACTCGATACTATTGACTATGCTTCTCCATTTCTTTCTATCCTCTTTTGTTTTTCTACTAGTCTCTAATTCCTGCCCTATATAAATCTTCCTTTAATTCCTGTAACCATTTATTCTAGTTCCTCCGCGTCTTCTTCTAACTCCGGGTCTCCATTGTAAAATTGAGTTTATAGTTGTTGCGCTACCTGCTCTCCATATATGCCCCAACAATCCAACTCTGTGCCCAAATCTGAAAATCTGGAATAATATCTACCCGGGTCGAAACATTTTTTTTTAATATATGAAAATAGTTATTTATGAAACGGAGTGAGTGCTATACATCGCGTAAGTTCGCAAAAAGTACTTCACGCACAATTTCATACAATATTTTATCTACGATAAACAAATAAAAATACTGTAACTCTTCGTCACTGGAATTCATTTCTATTCTACAATTCTTAGAACTGTGACATATAAAAATTCTAATTTCTTTCAAACCACAAAACTGTCGAATTTTTTTTTTTTTGTAATTTATTGCTCATTATGTCATCACCTCTCTTGTGCTCTGCACAAGAGATCTAAGGTTAGAGCTAAGAATAAGGTTGGCTAGGTGCTACGTTTTCTCGACTCTGTTTTACGGAATGGAAGCTTGGACCTTGAATGCGGCATCAATGAAAAAACTGGAATCATTCGAGATGTGGGTATATAGAAGAATTCTAAAAATATCATGGACAGAACACGTCACAAACAAAGAGGTTCTGAGAAAGGTGAATAAAGAAATGGAAGTCTTAAATACAATTAAAACCAGAAAATTGGAATATCTCGGACATATTACACGTGGAGAGAGATACAACTTGCTCCAACTCATTATGCAGGGAAAGATTCAAGGAAAAAGAAGCATAGGGAGACGCAGAACATCGTGGTTGCGCAACCTGAGAGAATGGTACGGATGTACATCAAACGAACTTTTCAGAGCAGCCGTCTCCAAGGTCCGAATAGCTATGATGATTGCCGACCTCCTTCGCGGAGATGGCACTTGAAGAAAAAAAAGATGTCATCACCATGAAACGCGAAAGTTAAGAAAGAATATTTAATTATATGAAAGTGTGTCAAAAACAGTGAGAAAAAGTAAATCCCATTTAAAATACATTGTTACTTCATGCTTACTTTAAAGCACTGCTATCTATAATGACAGTTTTCACAAACTAAAAATTTATATATTATAATATGACATAGAGTAGATAAAAGTCATTTATTAATTATTAATTGATTATAGTCAGAAGAAAATTAGATCATGCACCCCTTGTTTTTTATAATTGTTAACATACTAAATTACATATCCAATAATTATTGTTATCCATTAAATAGATCGATGCAGGTCGGCCTTATATCGGATCCTCTTCTATTAGTCCGTTCGCTGACGGTAAAATATTGCAAAACCCATAAATTTTAAAAAACCACTTAAGATTGACATGAAATTTGGCATACACATAGGTAACATATCAAAGAAGAAAATTGATATTGTGCCGATGTTTTCTTTTGCCAAGCAGACATTCCGTTAACATTTTTAGTCACAACATAATATCAATGTTAAAGTATTATTAGAGCAACGCGTTATGGTGTCACATTTCTTTTAATGACCGACACACAAAATATTTTAATGACGGATCCCACACTAGAACCAGATTTTTATTACCTACTGCTGATAAGGTAAAGAGTTATCAAATATCACTCCTTGTCATCTCTGTGTTAATTTGAAATAATAAAATATAAATATTGTAGTTTTGTATTCTAACATATTTGGAAAAAATATCTATGTATTTTTTTTTCATTTAGGTACACATCATTTTAAGGGATTGTCCGGAAGAGTACAGGCTCAGTATATCGGCAAATGAAATTTGTTTTAAATACCGTCCGTATAGAGGAGGTGCTCGTTGGGGATAGGCGCAAAATCTTAGTCCAGTGCTAATTAAATGCATTAATTTTTTTCGAATTCTGAGAAAACTAATAAGTATTTTTGAAAAATTTAAACGCAGAATGGAAGCTTACATTATTACCGAGGGCAGAAAGTCCCTGAAAACTTATATAATGTTTATTTTAATAACTTATATACCTAATATATGTTTATGTTAATAAAGATAATGGGATGAAAAAACAAGAGAAAAGTTAGTGTGATTTTTAATTTCGAATATTTCATTCAAAAGAAACTTTTTTTTATTCTAAGGGACTTTCGGTCCCCCGTAATAATGTTATCTTTCATTCTGGGTGTATGTTTTAAAAAATATTTATTAGTTTTCTCAGGATTCGAAAAAAATAAATGTATTTAAATAGCATTGGACAGAGATTTTGCGCCTACCCCCTTAAGAGAGAGTTTACTGTATTTTATATTATTACTAGAATTTATTACTTTAAACTTTTTATCGCTCTTGATTCATTTTATCGTGTATTTAATTCCATTCAATTGTAATTGTACATTCAATTTTTTTGTAATTTTTACACGTTTTATTACTTTCGAAATAACAATAACTATAAAATCGATTTTTCAGCCTACTTGGGTCAAAAAAATACACAATTTTCGGAAATTTCGTTAAATGAGAACATTTACCTACATTTCTTGTATTTAAGCTTTTAATAAGATTTTTAAAAATAATTTAGATTATTTAATAGATACATTCACCGGCACGAAAAACGGGCACCCCAAAAAATGGGTCATTTTTGATGGCTCGTATCTCCTAAACCTATTCTCCGATTTAAGTATTTCTTTAATATGTTATAGCCTTATTCTTTAACTATATCGCTGTAATAATATTGTTTCTAGACAGGTAAATTATCATTGTATACTGGGCGTACCAATCAAACTGTTTTTTTTTTCAATTTTCACAACACTCTGTGGAATATTCTAGCCTTTATACAGTATTGAAATTAAAACCCAACTATAGCCCCAGGTTTTCTTAATGTTCTGTTTGTTATTCATTCGCTTATGTTGGATAATAAAAAAGTTAGGGACTTTAACAATTAAACATGTTCTTTATCAATACATGGTGTTTCTAAATAAGTGCGACAAACTTTAAGGGGTAATTCTGCATGAAAAAATAATGATCGTTTACTTGATAAAGCTATGTCCGCAAATGCTTGCAAATATAAAATTATTTTGCCAAACGATCATTATTTTTTCATGCAGAAATTACCCCTTAAAATTTGTCGCACTTATATTTAGAAACACCTGTATCGATAAAGAACATGGCTAGTTGTTAAAGTCCTTAACTTTTTTATTATCCAACGTAAGCGAATGAATAAAAAAACAGAATGTTAATAAAACCTGGAGCTATAGTTAGGCTTTAATTTAAATAGTATATAAAGGCTAGAATATTCCACAGGGTGTTGTGAAAATTGAGAAAAAAACCCAGTTTGATTGGTACACCCGGTATACAATGAAAATTTACCTGTCTATCAACAATGTTATCATAGCTATATTGTTAAATAATAAGGCTATAACATATTAAAAACATTACTTAAATCGGACCAAAGGTTTGGGAGATACGAGACATCAAAAATTACCCATTTTTTAGGGTGCCCGTTTTTCGTGCCGGTGAGTGTAGATTAAATTAGAAGTTCATTGTAAAAAAGGAAGTAAACAAAAACACGAGAAAAATGAATTTATATAAGTAAATAGGTAAGTAAATATTATAGATTGAAATAAGTACAGAAAATATATAATTATAGAGATATATAATCACTTATTGTACCTTCATTTAAGGCTAACTTTAAAAGTAAAGCAGATCTGCTATTATTCATGTTTAAAAACAAAAGGCACACAAAACACTAAGTACGATTAGGACCGCGAATCTACAACAGATAAATGTCTGGAAACCGTTATACAGGGTTGCCAAAAAACGGAAGTCACACCGAGCGGTGTGGTATACGGAAGACGCTACGCGTTGTGTACATAACCTGTATAGTAGCACGGGAGCGACACTAGCGCTGGTGATATACCGTCGAACTAAAATCTGATCTTATGAGTATGTTAGATACGATATGACTTCCAGCGAAATTTTTAATATAAGCCTTCTGATACCATCTAGTAGCCAAATTCGTAAAAATATAGGCAAAACGTTGTGACTTCCGAAATCGGAAGTCATAACGGTATATATGAAGTAACAACGTATTACGAGAATCTACTTTGGAAGTCACATGGATACATGTATCAATATGTATATATATATATATATATATATATATATATATATATATATATATATATATATATATTCATACATGTATCCATGTGACTTCCAAAGTAGATTCTCGTAATACGTTGTTACTTCATATATACCGTTATGACTTCCGATTTCGGAAGTCACAACGTTTTGCCTATGTTTTTACGAATTTGGCTACTAGATGGTATCAGAAGGCTTATATTAAAAATTTCGCTGGAAGTCATATCGTATCTAACATACTCATAAGATCAGATTTTAGTTCGACGGTATATCACCAGCGCTAGTGTCGCTCCCGTGCTACTATACAGATTATGTACACAACGCGTAGCGTCTTCCGTATACCACACCGCTCGGTGTGACTTCCGTTTTTTGGCAACCCTGTGTAACGGTTTTCAGACATTTATCTGTTGTAGATTCGCGGTCCTAATCGTACTTAGTATTTTGTGTATGAAACATGAATAATTTCATACTTTTGTGTTAACATTAATAATAGCTTTGTTTTAAATCTGCTTTACTTTTAAAGTTAGCCTTAAATGAAGCTAATTATATCTCTATAAATATATATTATCTGTACTTATTTTAGTCTATAATATTTACTTACCTGTTTATTTATAGAAATTCATTTTTCTCGTGTTTTTGTTTACTTCCTTTTTTACAATGAACTTCTAATTCAATCTACACTCAACGGCACGAAAAACGGGCAACCAAAAAATTGGTAATTTTTGATGTCTCGTATCTCCTAAACCTGTTGTCCGATTTAAGTAATTTTTAATATGTTATAGCCTTATTCTTTAACAATATCGCTATAATAATATTGTTGACAGGCATGTAAATTTTATTGTATACCAAGTGTACCCCATCAAACTGGGTTTTTTTTCTCAATTTTCACAACACCCTGTGGAATATTCTAGCCTTTATAAAATATTGAAATTAAAACCCAACTATAGCCCCAGGTTTTCTTAACATTCTGTTTTTTTTTATTTATTCGCTTACGTTGGATAATAAAAAAGTTATGGACTTTAACAACTGGCCATGTTCTTTATCAATACAGGGTGTTTCTAAATAAGTGCGACTGACTTTAAGGGGCAATTCTGCATGAAAAAATAATGATTGTTTGGCAAAAGACTTTTATTTTTGCAATCATTATTTTTTCATGCAGAATTACCCCTTAAAGTTTGTCGCATTTATTTAGAAACACCATGTATCGATAAAGAACATGGCTAGTTGTTAAAGTAACTAACTTTTTTATTATCCAACATAAGCGAATGAATAAAAAAACAGAATGTTAAGAAAACCTGGGGCTACAGCTGGGTTTTAATTTCAATATTTTATAAAGGCTAGAATATTCCACAGGCTGTTGTGGAAATTGAGAAAAACCCCAGTTTGATTGGTACGCCTGGTATTCGGTATATAATGATAACTTACATGTCTAGAAATAATATTATTACAGCGATATTGTTAAAGAATAAGGCTATAATATATTAAAAAAATACTTAAATCGGTTTAGAAGATACGAGCCATCAAAATGACCCATTTTTGGGGTGCCCGTTTTTCGTGCCGGTGAGTATATCTATTAAATAATCTAAATTAATTTTAAAAATCTTATTAAAAGCTTAAGGTGATACAGTAGCGATCAACAGGTAGCCAAAACGCGTTCCAAGATTGCGGCTGTAATTTTGAATATTTTTTCGACGTATTTGGCACACGTATTCGTAATATAATAAAGAATGGCGGTACAGAGCCCAATTTGGGAAATATGTTAGTATCTGGAAATTACTCTATAATTACATACAATATTTAAAAAACGAGCCCGTACCGCCATTAAAAAGAAAAAAGATACACTTTTTTTAAATAAACTTTTTTATCCGATGCCTAGATCTTGTGTCATTTTGGAACTACTAATGGAATAAAAAATTTTAGTAGTTCCAAAATGACACAAAATCTAGGCATCGGATAAAAAAAGTTTATTTTCTTGTTCTTCTTAATTGCGGTATAGGCTCTTTTTTTAATATTGTATTTAATTACAGAGTAATTTCCACATATTAATATATTTTTCAAATTGGGGTCTGTACCGCCATTCTTTATTATATTACGAATACGTGTGCCAAATATCTCGAAAAAATATTCAAGATTACAGCCGCAATCTTGGAACGCGTTTTCGCTACCTGTTAATCGCTACTGTTTCCTCATAAATACAAGAAATGTAGGTAAATGTTCTCATTTAACGAAATTTCCGAAAATTGTGTATTTTTTTGGACCCAAGTAGGCTGAAAAATAGATTTTATAGGTATTGTTATTTCAAAAGTAATAAAACGTGTAAAAATATACAAAAAAATTGAATGTACAATTACAATTGAATGTAATTAAATACACGATAAAATGAATCAAGAGCGATAAAAAGTTTAAAGTAATAAATTCTAGTAATAATATAAAATACAGTAAACTCTCTCTTAAGGGGGTAGGCGCAAAATCTCTGTCCAATGCTATTTAAATACATTTATTTTTTTCGAATCCTGAGAAAACTAATAAATATTTTTTAAAACATACACCCAGAATGAAAGATAACATTATTACGGGGGACCGAAAGTCCCTTAGAATTAAAAAAAGTTTCTTTTGAATGAAATATTCGAAATTAAAAATCACACTAACTTTTCTCTTGTTTTTTCATCCCATTATCTTTATTAAAATAAACATATATTAGGTATATAAGTTATTAAAATAAACATTATATAAGTTTTCAGGGACTTTCTGCCCTCGGTAATAATGTAAGCTTCCATTCTGCGTTTAAATTTTTCAAAAATACTTATTAGTTTTCTCAGAATTCGAAAAAAATTAATGCATTTAATTAGCACTGGACCAAGATTTTGCGCCTATCCCCAACGAGCACCTCCTCTATACGGACGGTATTTAAAACAAAATTCATTTGCCGATATATTGAGCCTGTAATCTTCCGGACAATCCCTTAAAATGATGTGTACCTAAATGAAAAAAAAATACATAGGTATTTTTTCCAAATATTTTAGAATACAAAACTACAATATTTATATTTTATTATTTCAAATTAACACAGAGATGACAACGAGTGATATTTGATAACTCTTTACCTTATCAGCAGTAGGTAATAAAAATCTGGTTCTTAGTGTGGGATCGGTCATTAAAATATTTTGTGTGTCGGTCATTAAAAGAAATGTGACACCATAACGCGTTGCTCTAATAATACTTTAACATTGATATTATGTTGTGACTAAAAATGTTAACGGAATGTCTGCTTGATTGAACATATCCAATAAAAATTGTATTTTCTTTTAAAAATGTTTGGGATTGAAGGGAGACTTTGACTGTATGATAAAACAATAATTATACAAACAAAACAGTCAAAACAAACATAATTATCAAGATTTTTGCTGTAAACTCGTGGAAAAATACATTAAATTAATAGAGATCGGGAAATATGCACTTAAAAAACCTTAAATTATGCAAAAAAACAGTTGAATTGAAATATGCACTAAAATATTATGCTTTTATGCATTTTTAAAAAACGCAATAATAATTATTATTGGTGTATTGAAAGTAGGTATTCCAGGTTGTATCTTAGTCGATAGGAAAAATATTCTGATTCGTTTTTTACGATCTTACGGAGATAGTACAGTTCATTAACGGTTTTTGCTCCAAATTTTAAAGAACGGATTGACGTGAAATTTAGCTTACACATAGGACCCATGTAAAAGAAAAAAGTGAAAAGAAAACTTTGCCCTGGGGCTTGAGTTTCTCCTCTAATCGGAGGGGGAAAATATACGTTCAAAATAAGTTCGGAAATGGATAAACACACTAATTCTAAGCAACTTATGTTATATAGAATTTTTCACTAAGTTAATACTTTTTGAGTTATTGGCTAGTCGATATGTCAATTTTTCAACAAAAAACACTTTTATACGGTTTTTTTGCCAATAACTCAAAAAGTAAGTAGGTATGTTATCGGGAAAAACAATAAAAATATAGCTTATAAAGTAACAAAATTGATGTACGTATAACTTTTTAGAATCAGTAGAAGCAAAGTTGTAGCTTTGTAGCTAATGTAAAACAGGAAACAGGTTCATATTCGTCAAATTTAAAAATGAATAATTTCACGTGAAATAACCAAAAAATGATAGCAACTAAAAAATGATACACTGTTCTGAGAAAACTTATTACAACTTTTTAAAGTTTTAAAAAAATCTTTTTTATGTTTTCTAAAAAAGTTTCTAGCGTTAAAATTAAGAAAGATACTTTCAACATAAAGTAGGTCCTATTTTTCTTAAAAAACTCCGAAAATCACCCCTTAATTCGGGCTAAGTAAAGGGCTAATTTTTGAAAAAATTGGGTTTTAAAGTAAAATTGTTTAAATTTTGAAAGAGATGCTTTTTTTTTCAAAATGACATAAAATTTATTAGTGCTACCAAAAATTACAAAGTGTAAAAAATGTAGGTTTTGCTTTTCTGAATATTTAGGATTATGTTTTTTTCTTTGAGACAAATATTGGTCTAAAAAGTACCAAAAATTACAAAGTGTAAAAAATGTAGGTTTTGCTTTTCTGAATATTTAGGATTATGTTTTTTTCTTTGAGACAAATATTGGTTAAGATATGGCTGTTCAAAATTGGCATACACAGTTGGTTAGTGACTAGTTCAATCCCTTTCAATTACATCCCCTTCAAAAATAAGCACTTTGAACCAATGAAGCTTACAGATCATATTTATAAACAATACATACACGAGTAAATCAACTTGTGAAGTGGTGACGATAAATTTTATTTGCTAACTTTGCTAACCTTAATTTAATGCTAAAAACTTTTTAACCTTTTTTTAAACATTACAAAAAAGTTGTAATGAGTGTTCCCCAAAAAGTGCTTTAGTTTTTGACACTTCACGTTGGAATATTCAATTTGAAATTTGAATGAACCTATTTGTCATTAGTTACAACTCTTCTTTTACTGGGTCTAGGGATCTCATACATAAGTACACCATTTTTTTATGGGCTGTATTTTTCTTAAGAATGTTTTTTTCGATAAAATACTTACTTTTTGAGTTAATTGCAAAAAAAACCGTTAAAATGTGTTTTTTTTTTTGTTGAAAAATGAACAAAAAAGAACAATAGTTCCTTAGAATTAGTCAGTTAATCCATTTCCGGACTTATTTTAAACGTATATTTTTTCATCCCTAGACGAGGTGAAAGTCACCCCCATGGCAAAAGAAAACATCGGCACAATATCAATTTTCTTCTTTGATATGTTACCTATGTGTATGCCAAATTTCATGTCAATCTTAAGTGGTTTTTTAAAATTTATGGGTTTTGCAATATTTTACCGTCAGCGAACGGACTAATAGAAGAGGATCCGATATAAGGCCGATCTTAATCGATCTATTTAATGGATAACAATAATTATTGGATATGTAATTTAGTATGTTAACAATTATAAAAAACAAGGGGTGCATGATCTAATTTTCTTCTGACTATAATCAATTAATAATTAATAAATGACTTTTATCTACTCTATGTCATATTATATATAAATTTTTAGTTTGTGAAAACTGTCATTATAGATAGCAGTGCTTTAAAGTAAGCATGAAGTAACAATGTATTTTAAATGGGATTTACTTTTTCTCACTGTTTTTAACACACTTTCATATAATCAAATATTCTTTCTTAACTTTCGCGTTTCATGGTGATGACATCTTCTTCTTCTTCAAGTGCCATCTCCGCGACGGAGGTCGGCAATTATCATAGCTATTCGGACCTTGGAGACGGCTGCTCTGAAAAGTTCGTTTGATGTACATCCGTACCATTCTCTCAGGTTGCGCAACCACGATATTCTGCGTCTCCCTATGCTTCTTTTTCCTTGAATCTTTCCCTGCATAATGAGTTGGAGCAAGTTGTATCTCTCTCCACGTGTAATATGTCCGAGATATTCCTATTTTCTGGTTTTAATTGTATTTAAGACTTCCATTTCTTTATTCACCTTTCTCAGAACCTCTTTGTTTGTGACGTGTTCTGTCCATGATATTTTTAGAATTCTTCTATATACCCACATCTCGAATGATTCCAGTTTTTTCATTGATGCCGCATTCAAGGTCCAAGCTTCCATTCCGTAAAACAGAGTCGAGAAAACGTAGCACCTAGCCAACCTTATTCTTAGCTCTAACCTTAGATCTCTTGTGCAGAGCACAAGAGAGGTGATGACATAATGAGCAATAAATTACAAAAAAAAATTTGACAGTTTTGTGGTTTGAAAGAAATTAGAATTTTTATATGTCAAAGTTCTAAAAATTGTAGAATAGAAATGAATTCCAGTGACGAAGAGTTACAGTATTTTTATTTGTTTATCGTAGATAAAATATTGTATGAAATTGTGCGTGAAGTACTTTTTGCGAACTTACGCGATGTATAGCACTCGCTCCGTTTCATAAATAACTATTTTCATATATTAAAAAAAATGTTTCGACCCGGGTAGATATTATTCCAGATTTTCAGATTTGGGCACAGAGTTGGATTGTTGGGGCATATATGGAGAGCAGGTAGCGCAACAACTATAAACTCAATTTTACAATGGAGACCCGGAGTTAGAAGGAGACGCGGAGGAACTAGAATAAATGGTTACAAGAATTAAAGGAAGATTTATATAGGGCAGGAATTAGAGACTAGCAGAAAAAGAAAGAGGATAGAAAGAAATGGAGAAGCATAGTCAATAGTATCGAGTAGCAGATTGGGAAAAATCTGCTCGAAAAAGATGGATCTAGATAGCTTTTTAGCGGCTAATCCCCACCTGGAGTGTTTAGCCATTTAATTTTTTATTACATGTTATTATTGGTACATCAGAAATTAAAAGGACGGTGCCTGTAATAAAATCTAAAATATTAAAATTTTCTATAAGTTCAAATTTATTTATTAACATTTTTGATATAATTTTCATAAATAAATGACTTACTATTAACACTTTTTTAATTAATTCCAATAAATCCATTTTACAGCAATAATAATATATTAGTATTTTTGTAAAATAAATATCAATCATATTATCATAAATAACACAGGTTTACAAAAAAAAGTAAATTTCGGACAATTTGACGAAACCATATGACAAGGGGGTTTTTGGAGTGGCTGATCACAAATCCGGGGTCTGCTCACCTCTATCGCGTCAGGTAAAGGTCATTTCAAGGTCAAATCAAGATAAATCGACAGTCGCTCTGAAAAAGTATATTAGGGGGTTCTTGGGGTCGCTGAAGACGAATCCGGAGTCCGCTGACCTCTATCTCGTCTAGTTCAACGTCATTTTAAGGTCAAATCAACATAAATTGACACAATCGCTCTGAAAGTATAGGGAGTTATGGGGTCACTATCATGAAAACTGCGGTCCGTTGAGCTCTACCACGTCATGTAAAGGTCATTTCAAGCTCAAATCAGGAGGAGTTAACAAAATTGATTTGACCTTGAAATGGCCCTTACCTGACGAGGTTGAGCTCAACGGGCCCCAGTTTTGTGATCAGGGACCCCAAAAACACCCTAATATACTTTTTCACAGCGATTGTGTTGATTTATCTTAATTTGACCTCGAAATGACCTTCAGCTAGACGTGATAGAGGTCAGCGGATCCTGGATTCGTTATAAGCGACCCCAAAAACCTCCTAATATACTTTTTCAGAGCGACTGTCGATTTATCTTGATTTGTCCTTGAAATAACCTTTACATGACGTGATAGAGGTTAGCGAACCCCGGATTCGTAACCAGCGACCCCAAAAACCCCCTAGTCATATGGTTTCGTCAAATAGTCCGAAATGTATTTTTTTGTAAACCTGTATAATCAAAAGAATATCAATATTTTAATTTAAATAGACAACTTTAAAACACAGACAACTGTATTCACAGTAAAAAATTCAAAAGATCACACATTACGCTCAAAACAGGAGGTAAATCTAGCAGACGAGTCGTTGTGACTTCCAAAATATGACAACACCGCTGGAAGTGACAACGCGCCTTGAACTACCCTATATATGGAAGCCATAACGTATGCTGTACGCTTCGGTATATACGTATATATATACAAAATTTATTTTGGTAAATCCTTTCCCCTCAACAGGTAGACCCATTTTATAAGCCACCCTTTTACCAAATACACAATTTTAAAAAAATAATTCCTAGTAGAAAAGGTGGAAGTCGGACAGCCTCTTCTGTATACCGGAAGTCACAACTTAACGTGCATCAATATATATATATATATATATATATATATATATATATATATATATATATATATATATATATAAAACAAGGTTTATTATTGGGGAATTCAGCAAGTTCTAGGTGAAAGAAAACACTTTTTACTTGTCCAAGCTTTCGGAAACTTTAATAAATTGTTCCCATCGTCAGGGTAAACTGCAATATAAAATATATGATGGTAGTTTTATGTTACAGGACCTTACAAAATTTATAGTACTTACAGTAAGTTGTGGTTGTTCACAAAAGGTGTTAAAAAAGTTAATTTTTTGTCAAAAATCTTATAAAGGTCTAAATTATGATGTTTTCAAAAAATTTATATATATATATATATATATATATATATTAGAGCGGAGTAATTTATATGACAAAAAAAAAGTCATCGGGTCACAATCAGTTTCTGATTCTACAATGAATTCTGTGAAAAAAAAACATTACACCATAGGTATCTGATGAATTTCGAGGCGCCACATTTTTCATTTTAGTTTTGAGGTACATCAGAACTCGTCATTTTACGACTTCTGATGTACATTGAGGTTGATTGTGGACAAAATTTTAACTTTTTTTATTACGGAAAAGTTTATTTTAGTAGCTTTTGAGACGAAGAATCCATTTTTGATATCTATTTTAACCAAAATTACTCACCAGGGGGCGCTACAATGCAATTTTGTGAACGTCAGAAGTTGTCATTTTATGACTACTGATGTGCATTGCGGTTAATTGTGGACAAGTTTTAAACTTTGTTTACGGAAAAGTGAATTTTAGTATTTCTTGAGACTAGAAATTTAAATTTAATATGTTTTTCTACCAAAAACACTCACTAGGGGGCGCTACAATACAATTATATGAATATTAGGAATTGTCATTTTATGACTTCTGATCTACATTGCCGTTGATTGTGGACAAATTTTAAAGTTTTTTTTTACCGAAAAGTGTATTTTAGTAGCTTTTGAGACGAGGAATCCATTTTTGATATCTATTTGTACCAAAAACACCCATCAGGGGCGCTACATTGCAATTTTATGATTATCAGAAGTTGTCATTTTATGACTTCTGATGTACATGGCGTTTGATTGTGGACAAATTTTAAATATTTTTTACGCAAAAGTGTATTTTAGTAGTTTTTGAGACGAGTAATCTATTTTTGATATGTATTTCTATCAAAAACACTCACCAGTTGGCGCTACAATACAATTATATGAATATTAGAAATTGTCATTTTATGACTTCTGATCTACATTGCCGTTGATTGTGGACAAATTTTAAAGTTTTTTTTTTACGGAAAAGTGTATTTTAGTAGCTTTTGAGACGAGGAATCCATTTTTGATATCTATTTGTACCAAAAACACCCACCAGGGGGCGCTACATTGCAATTTTATGATTATCAGAAGTTGTCATTTTATGACTTCTGATGCACATGGCGTTTGATTGTGGACAAATTTTAAATATTTTTTACGCAAAAGTGTATTTCAGTAGTTTTTGAGACAAGTAGTCTATTTTTGATATGTATTTCTATCAAAAACACTCACCAGGGGGCGCTACAATGCAATTTTATGAACATCAGAAGTTGTCATTTTCTGACTACTGATGTAGATTGCGGGTGATTGTGTACAAATTTTAAACATTTTTTTATGAAAAAGTTTATTTTAGTAGTTTTTGAGACGAGTAATCCATTTTTGATATGTATTTCTATCAAAAACACTCACCAGGGGGCGCCACAATGCAATTTTATGAACATCAGAAGTTGTCATTTTCTGACTACTGATGTAGATTGCGGGTGATTGTGTACAAATTTTAAACATTTTTTTACGAAAAAGTGTATTTTAGTAGTTTTTGAGACGAGTAATCAATTTTTGATATGTATTTCTATCAAAAACACTCACCAGGGGGCGCTACAATGCAATTTTATGAACATCAGAAGTTGTCATTTTCTGACTACTGATGTAGATTGCGGGTGATTGTGTACAAATTTTAAACATTTTTTTACGAAAAAGTTTATTTTAGTAGTTTTTGAGACGAGAAATTCATTTTTTTATCTATTTGTACCAAACATACTCACCAGGGGGAGCTACAGTGCAATTTGCGTCATTTTGTGAGTAAAAAAATGTTAATATTATTATTTTTTCTTTAATTTTTATTTAGTAGATATTATTTCTGTGTTATTAAGAATATTTAACATTAACTTGATAATTATAAAATTTTAAAAAATTAATAATTCTGTTAATGAAATTAATTAAAATATAATAATTAACTAGACCTTAAGCAATTACTTTTATATTAGGTAGGGGAGCCTAAGCGGGGATTTCTGCAGTTTCTCGAGCACGTCAGAATATCACATGGGGAGAAACATTGTACCCTGTAAATGTACCCCTACCATATATGGACTCTGACTACAGAGGATTTCGTTAAGGGGGGTCCGAAAGAATTTATCCTTAGAAAATCTCGAAATCATCAGATTAAGATAAGGTAAGTTAAGTACATGCGGTATATTTAAAAACTCTTGCGATTTGAGCGGATCAGTAAGGAAATGGATGAGTCACAAAGTTTCACAACTTTGATCATCGGAAATGAACGTCAGATCGAAAAACTGAAAACTACGTGTTCAATATTTTTCACAAATCCCCCCAAATCAGGAACCCCGCGATAATTCGCGAAATGAATATGAGATCAAAAAACTAAAGAATACGTGTTCAATATTTTTTTAAAATCTATCAAATGACATCAAACACGACCACCCACGATGGTGGGGTGGGGGGTTACTTTAAAACATTAAAATAGGATTCCCCATTTTTTTATTGCAGATTTGGATTTCTTAGGTAAAAATAAGTAACTTTTATTCGAGACATTTTTTCGAATTATGGATAGATGGCACTGTAATCGGAAAAAATTATTTTTGGAAAATAAAAAAATGGAAAGTCTCCAGTAAAATGGCAAACTTGACTTAAGTTTTTTGGTTTTCGGACTTAATTTTCACAATCCAATAGGTAGCAGCACACCTGCCTCCCCTACTAATACGAACGTATTACATCTGGTAGAGTCATATAACTCCAAGACAAAAAAGGTATAAATATCTTACAATTAAGATAAAGGCGGAAGTGAGCGCTCTAAAAGTATATAGGCCTGGATCCCGCGTACAAAAAAAATGATTAATAGCAAGCTGAAAATTTGTTACTAGCTTAAGGGTGTCTAGTCGGACAAACTCTGATATATGGGAACACTGGAAGAAGGGAAGTTTTAATTGGGGAACAGGTTAAAAATTTGGAACGTCAGACTACGAAAACGTCTCATATATTTTGTCAGGCAGAACTTCCAATTGATTTGTTACCCTTTCATTAAACACTCACACATTTGGAAAATCAGACTGCTATTTATCACCAACTGGACATTTTAATAAGTCATAAGTCCGACACGTCGAACATGTTAAAGGACAGGAATTATGCTTGGCAAAATATTGCCAAGATGATCAGCAAAATCGAAATATACAATGTTTTGGGAATGGAGGAAAATGTAAGAAACGGCAATCTAACGTTTTCTACACCAAATTTGACCAAAACCTCGTTTTGAATCATAATAATTTGTTATAATGCCTTATACTGACATTTTTGAGTTCCTCGTATTAATACTTTATTTTTCCATTGAAATATGATAAAATATACAAATTGAGAAAAAAGAAGAAGACTGTTCGGGCTTAAATGTTTCACCTCAAGCTTATTTTTACGTTCCTCAGAAGCTATACATCAGGTTATAGAAAAATCTAAGATCCAAAATTTTTTTGATCCAAAATTGAGTGGTTTGGTTACTCAAAAACATCTAATTTATTATATTTCAAATAAATTTAATTAAGCAAAATATTGTTTACTAAAGTTTATAATAAACTAATTAATATTACCTATTTTTTGTAACATAAAATCAGGGCATATTAAATAAAAACGTTGAAAAAATAATATTAACACTGTTTTATCCAAAAAAGTAGTCGTAAAATGACAAAAATGGCACTGTAGCGCCCCCTGGTGAGTACTTTTGGGACCAATAGATATCAAAAATAAATTCCTTGTCTCAAAAGCTACTAAAATATACTTTTCCGTAAAAAAAAGTTTAAATATGTCCCCAGTGAACCGTAATGTACATCAGAAGTCATAAAATGACAAATTCTGATGTTCATAAAATTGCATTGTAGCGCCCCCTGGTGAGTGTTTTTGGTACAGATAGATATCAAGAATGGATTCCTCGTCTCAAAAGCTACAAAAATACACTTTTCCGTAATAAAAAAAAGTTGAAATTTTGTCCACAATCAACCTCAATGTACATCAGAAGTCGTAAAATGACGAGTTCTGATGTACCTCAAAACTAAAATGAAAAATGTGGCGCCTCGAAATTCATCAGATACCTATGGTGTAATGTTTTTTTTTCACAGAATTCATTGTAGAATCAGAAACTGATTGTGACCCGATGACAAAAAAAATTACTCCGCTCTAATATATATATATATATATATATATATATATATATAAAAAGAATAATTTTGGGGAATGCAGTCAATGTGTTTTGGGCTGATTAGAAGTGAAACACTTTGAACTTTTGTCGAGCTTTCGGACAATTTATTTCCTTTATCAAGACAATCTAAAAATACAAATGTTTAAATTTAGATGAAAACTAGAAAAATAAAAACTTACTGCTCGTGGTTTACAAAATAACTAACATAATTATAAAAAACATAAAAATTCTTTCTAAAAAATATAAATTGTAAACGTAAATTAATTTTGAAATATGTCAAAAAGACATTTATATTTTTACGTTTACAATTTATATTTTTTAGAAAGAATTTTTATGTTTTTTATAATTATGTTAGTTATTTTGTAAACCACGAGCAGTAAGTTTTTATTTTTCTAGTTTTCATCTAAATTTAAACATTTGTATTTTTAGATTGTCTTGATAAAGGAAATAAATTGTCCGAAAGCTCGACAAAAGTTCAAAGTGTTTCACTTCTAATCAGCCCAAAACACATTGACTGCATTCCCCAAAATTATATATATATATATATATATATATATATATATATATATATATATATATATATATATATATATATATATATATATATATATATATATTGTTAAGATATGTAAAATTTGAATTAATATGGTTTCGATCTTAATATTTTAGAAAAGTTAAAACATATAATAAAAATATACCAAAATTCATTTCGAAGAAATGAAAGTCAATTATCTTTGGATGGCCGTAGGTAAACAAAATTTAAATAGGGATTAAGTATTTTCTTTGTACAGTTAGTATGATAAGAAAGTGGTTATGTGTTTGGACAATGAGACCGGGTTTCCCAAATGGACTTTTGCGGCGAGGGAATAATTGTATTTAGAAATTTAAATGAATGTAATCTTTGTTTAGATATTAAGAAAGGAAAAAAAAACCGATTGGCATGTAATTAGTTTTAGGAAATTTCTAATGGTAGGGAAAATTGGTGTTTGTTATCTGAAAGGTAGATGGGGATAAAATTGAGGAACTCGGATTGGTGAAGAAGGAAAAAGGAGGGGCTAGGTATGAAGAATGGGAGTTTAGCGAAATGTTAGAGGGTGGAAGAAGAGTCAGTTGTTAAATGATCGTTAAGTCGACTAGTGGTGATCTCTAAGAGTCTCCTGAAGTAGTAAGGCAGATAAGTGAATAGTTGTGAGTTTGTTGAAATAAGTGTCCTGACGGAAGCTCATCACGTAAAGCATTGTAAGTTATATTGTTCTACTTATATTCCAAGAGTCACCGTTGCATGCCGGAACGAGAAATAGATTCAGTTTATCGAGAGGAGAAAAGGCTAGCATTGTTTTTTGAAAGATACGTGCATCTGTAGGGGGTCATTAATGACAATAGGCTTGCAATAATTTGTTGCGAGATTGCTGACTACATAGGGGGCTGCTAAGAGTAAATTGTAGGCGACCAGAGACAAGAATTTGGACAACTCATCATCCGAGAGACAGTTTTATTTTTTTGTAGAATTATTCATAACGCAAATTTCAATAAGTACTTTAGATAGTGGTAGGGTTATTTCAATAATCAGAATAGGAGATATTATTTTTAGAGGATATTTTGAGGGTGAATTTATTTCAATAGATGCTTTTGTACCATATATGTGTTTTATTCCGTTAATCTTTGACCTTATTTATCATATGTAAAGCAAAGGAGATATTGAAGCACGAGAATATAAAACCCTGAGATTAGAGCATTAAATAGTGTGATTAAATCATAAGTGCATCATTAAAATTAAATTTAATTAATTAGTTAATTATCTAATCAAGTGCTTTGAGCACACCGATCTTTGAATATCACATTAATATATATATATATATATATATATATATATATATAATGTGTGAATTGTTCGTAAGGGGATTTTTCCACATTCTCTATTTCATCTATTTGATTTCGTACGAGTGGTCGTTAAACCAATAACCTTGGATCTTTGGTTCACTGAGTGTGTTTCAAAGATCTACATCTTATGTTTTTAAATATATATATATATATATATATATATTGCATTTGCGTCCTTCGTGGCTTCCGTATAGTTTTGACTCTTCGTGACTTCCGACCAATATACAGCGTGTATATTAACAAGAATAATTCCATACAGTTTGCGCTCACTTTGGCATCCGGTATACTGGCAACAATGTGCTTATGGCATCAAGTAAAAATATTTAACCTTGGTCGTGTTTATGTGACAATTTAGTTGAAGAACCCAGACAAATTCTATTTATAACTTTTGCCAACTAGGTGGTTTTGCTCGGATATACGATAAGGATTTGCTGTAAATTGTTTGTTTTCGTCGTTTTTATACTATAAAATCAGGTTAGAAAAACTTGTTTCTTGGGTGTAGTTATGAATGATGTATTTTCTAAACTTTTAAATTTTCTATTTTATTTCGATGAAAGAAGATTATGGATTTCGGAAGATTTTGATGGAATAAGTTATAATGTAATATACTTAACAATACCAGTATATACCCTTGATAAATGTTTATTTTTTAAAGTTAGGAGTTGTTAAATGAGCCTTTCGATAGGTTAGATTAGGTTTATTATTAAATTTTATTTTGATAAATAATCGGTATTATTTCTCCCTCTCTCTCTCTCTCCCTGTAACGCCTTCCCTCCTTATGAAGTATTGAGCGTTCTTGCGTTTCTTAGCCAAAAATCAAAGATGGCTAATTCGCAGGATCAGCACATCCTTTTCTGTTATATTCTTTTGAAATTTGCAATACAAGTATTATCCATTGCTCTCTGTTTCTCGCTCTCTGTTTGACTTCTCTCCAAATCAGGCCAATTCTCTCATGATCTCTTGTTACAGTTCTTCTCCAGCTGACTGTTATTTTTTCTTGTTTTGTTCTTCTCTGTAGATCTATGTTTGTTATTTTATCCCGCCAGTATATTTTTAGGATTCTCCTCAACAATTTATTTATAAAGTTTTGTAATTTTTTGCTAGTTGTCTCTTCCTGTCTCTAAGATTCTGCGCCATACAACAATATTAGTATACAGTATTAATACAGCTGTTAAATATTTTGATTTTGGTTAATTCTGATATATCGCGTGTGTTTCAGATTTTCCTTAATGCATTATATAATTATATAATGAGTGCATATGGTGCCTTTACTATCCTTTTTTCTACAACTGATCTACTAGTGCCTTTTTTCCATGATTGGTCCCAGATATGTAAAGTTATCTACCTCCTGTATTTGTCTTCCTTGTATTTTAATTTTAGTTTCTTGGTTGCTGTTATTTTAAAGTTTTGTTTTTTTGTCTTTCTCTTCAGGCCCATTACCTTGGGAGTATTTTGCAAGCTTGTCGATCTTCTTTTGCTTATGGCTGCTATGTTCGGTTAGGAGACAAATGTCATCTGCGAACTCCAAATTCTCCGAGTAGTCATGCAATTTCCATCTAATACCTGTTTTATTATCGCTTACTTTCTGCATGATCGAGTACGTTATTATTAGAAATAATGTCGGGAATAGCACACATCCTTGTTTAACTCCGCTTTTTATAGCTATATCTACTAACATTTTTCCCGCATGTTCTAGTCTGGCTCTATATTCCTTGTAAAATAGTCTGAGTAAGTTGATGTATTTTATCGGTAGTTATAGTTTGAGAATCTTCCACAATTGTTCTCTGTTTATACTATCGAAGGCCTTTTCAAAGTCAAAGTCAAAGTAAACATTATGTTTATATTTTTTTGCCATTCACTAGCTTGTTCCAAGATAATTTTAGAGTACAAGAGATACAGCGGTACAGGTACAAGATACAGAGGTACAGATAGAGTACAAATGTGGTCGATAGTGGAGCGTTTTGCGCGGAAGCCTGCTTGGTTGCTTCTTAGTCTTAGTTTCTTGTCTAGTTCTGGCTTCAGTCTATTTAATATGATATTTGACATTATTTTGAATGTGGCACTTAGCAGTGTTATTGCTCGCCAATTCTCGCATTTATTTAAATCGCCCTTTTTTGGTATCTTAATGACTACACCCTCGTTCCATTCCTGTGGGAGATCCTCATCGGCCCATATATTAGTTAAAAAGTTTGTGCCCATTTCTACTGATTCGTTTGCATCCGCCTTTATTAAATGTACCGGTAGGTTGTCGCTTTCAGCGGCTTTGCCATTTTTTAGTTAATTCAGTGTGTTTTGTATTTCTTCTTTTGCAATTTCAACTGTACTAATGTCTAATTTCTAAGAAAAGAAAAGTATATGGCCCGGAGGCCCGGTGCAAGAGGAAGACGGCACATGGAGAATCAGGAGAAATGACGAGGTTAATGATCTGAATGAGGGGTATGACATTGTAAGATTTGTGAAAAGTCAAAGACTGTCATGGCTGGGGCATGTTCAGCGACAAGAAGACACGAAGACGGCAAAGAAGATGTTACAGTGGAAGCCAGTAGGAAAGCGGAAAAAGGGAAGGCCCAGGACGAGATGGTTGGATGACGTGGAAGACGACCTGAAAACCATGAATATAAAACAATGTAGGAGAAGGGCCCAAGAGAGATCTGAATGGAAGGACATAGCCAGACAGGCAAAGACCCATCCAGGGTTATGATGCCAAAAGAAGAAGAAGAATGTCTAATTCCTGTATTACATTATGTTCATCTATATCTGGTGTTTATTTCCTCGCAGTGTTCTTTTCATCTTTGTATTATTTTATGTTCTGATTTAATTATATTTCCTTGTTTATCTTTAATTTGTTTATTGCTGTTTAGTGTTTTCCCTGTCAAATTTCGGATGATATTGTACTGTATTTTCAGGTCGTTTTCTTGCGCAGCTTTTTCTGACATTTTTATCATATCATTTACATAGTTTCTTTTGTCTTTTCTGGCTTGCTTTAAACCGCTATATTTTTCTTTGTATTTCCTTTCTACTGCTTTTCCTTCTTCGGTTGCTTCTTTTTGTAACATTTCTTTCTTAAGTTTCTTTCTTTCTTCTCTTAGTTGCAGTAGCCCAGAGAAGTAAGGTTTTTGTCGGTACACTTGACCAGCCAGGTTGCAAATGGGTTTATTGTAAACTATATACCTATTACATTATAAATACAACAATGCCCGTCACAGTTCGGACGAGAATTTTAGTTACATACTTATTAACAAATAAATAAGGGTCAAATATGACAGTTTTTTCGTTTAAATCGCTACAGGTAAAAATAAGGTAATTAAATATCTTATTTAGATTATTCACCTTTTAGTAGATAAGCAAAGGTTTAAAATGGAAGTTTTTGAATTTTGATCCGATTATTTGTTACTGCGGAAATTGCATAATAAAACTAAATTTCGAAAATAAAAAAATTGCTATAACTTTGCAAAAATGAACTTAATTAAGACTTTGATGTTGCATGAAAAGTTAAGTGAAACAGTCCGCATAATACACAAAAAATTTCAAGACAATTTGTCAATTAGTTTAAATTTTATTCGATTTGTTTATCACAAAGAGTTTTTTTGCAATGTTGTTGTTCAAAAAATAATAATGATACAGCAATTCTGCGGAAACCACAGGAAAAAAGAATACTTATATTTTCAACTTATTTAAAAAATTAATAAGATGTCATTTTTACCATTCTGAAAACATTTGACTAAAGTAGAATCATTTTTGGCTTATAAACAATTTGAATAACCATATTAACATATTGACTGCAGACTAAATCTACTTTGAAATTTTGAAAAGCTGATATTTTTACACGAATTTTCAAAAAAGACTTTTCGCCTAGGTTAATTACGAGCAAAGTTAGCCACTTTTATTGTTTAGTTCACAGTTACTTCTAGATAAAATTCTCCTGTAATAGTGTTAGTTATCATATTTGTCCGAAACGGCTTGACTGATTTTTATGAAATTTTACACGTATATTCTATAGGAGTGAAAATAGGTTGTAATCTATTATTTATGCCCATAAGTTATAAGGGGGGTTGCCATCTGCCACTTTTTATTGTTTTGGAGAAAATTGTCTACCTTAATTTTATATTATGTACCATTAAAAATATATACAACCCGTAATTTTCACCCTTTTATCACCAACCCCTATTTTTTATTAGCCATCTATTTAATTACATCTATAGAATTGTCCTGTCGTAGTGGGAATTGCCATACTCCTCCGATACCGCTTGACCAATTTTTATGAAATTATTATGTATACTCGGTAGGTCTTAGAATCGGTCGTAATTTATTTTTCATATCCCTGAGTGATAAGAGGGAGCCCCATAACATTTTGTATTGTTAGGTGGGTATATGTGTATATAACATACTCTACAAGACTACAAGTATATATAAATTAAAAAAATAATGATCAAAATCCATCAACAAGCTCCGGAGATATTAAGCGCAACATATCTTTGAAAAATAAATTTCATTATTTGAGTGCACGGATCTTAATAATTTCGCTCACCGACCCCGAGTCGATTTCGTTAGGACGTCATTTTTAAAGATTAATTAACCACTCTGTTCAAGTTAACTCAACTTTTTACACATAAACTATATACATACCTACCTTGAACTTCAAAATAGCGCTAGACTAGTTAGGTTTCTTAATTGTTATAAACAAACTAGCTGTGAATTAAATAAAAAAAAAGTGGCTAACTTTGACCGTAATTAATCAAGGCAAAAGTTTTTCTTTAACATTTATGTAAAAGTACACATCGGAAACAATGTGATAACTACAGGGGTATTTCCGTTACACCAACAATCAGCAAAATATACGAAAGGATCTTAAAAACCGAATAGAAGACGAATACAAGGAAATGGAAGCAGAAGAACAATCAGGTTTTAGAGCCGGAAGACCTACAATTGATCACCTTTTTGCAATCGCACAAGTCATGGAAAAGAAAACAGCGATTAACCAAGAAATTCATTTCGTATATATTGATCTAAAAAGGCATACGACAGTGTACCTTTGGTAAAGTTATGGGAGGCAATGGAGAATACAAATATAAACATAGAAATCATAAAAATAATTAAAATTTTTTATAACAACACGACCACGAGAATTAAACAAGGAAACAAACTCACCGAAGGATTTCTAAAAAATAAAGGGATCAAACAAGGATGCTGCCTCTCTCCAACACTTTTTAAAATATATTTGGAACAAGCTCTTAAAACTTGAAAACGGAAATGCAAGAACATGGGACTCCCACTAAATGACCATACACTATTATACTCTTTGTTTCGCAGACGACCAAATACTAATAGCACAAGACTACGATGATATTTGTTACTTGACAAGAAAGCTAATAGAGAAATACAGGAGATGGGGACTAGAGATCTACATAGAAAAAACCAAATATATGAATATCGGTGAAACGCAGCAGGACTTGATACTAGAAGGAGGAGAAACAATCAGTATGGAACAATGATGGAACACTGGACGGAGCCATTAAAGAACGAAATACTCAGGACAGGAAAGCAATTAGGCTCCTAAACTCAGTACTCTGGGACAGGCAGATAAACAACCAAATTCAAGAAAAAGATCTGTAGCGCCGTAGTGAAAAGCATTATAACATACAGCGGCGAAGTATGCCATATGAAGGAAAAATCAAAACGAATGTTAGAGGTCACCGACATGGATTTCTGGAGAAGAGTTGTAGGAAGATCAAGAAGAGAATATGTCACCAATGAACGGATACGAGAAATAATGAAGGTCACACATACAATAAATGACGAAATCAATGCAATACAACTACGATGGTTTGGTCACGTACAAAGAATGCATGGATACAGAATCTCGAAACAAGTGCAAAACTAAAAACCGCAAGATAGAAGAAGAAGAGGTAGACCGAAGAAAAGATGGCAGGCAGGAATAAACAAAGCCATGGCTGAAAGAGGTCTGCAAGTAGAGCAATGACAGAGAGGAATGGCGAACGGGTATCGGAACAGGGAGAACGTTGTAAACTGATAATATAATAATAATGTAAAAGTACCAGCTTTTTAAATCCTAAAGTCGATTAATTTAGTTTGCAGTCAATACTAACAAAGTTATTCAAATTGTTTATAAGCCAAAAATGACTTTACTTTACTAAAATATTTTCGGAATGATAAAAATGACTTTTTATTATTTTTTTAAAAATTTTGAAAATATAAGTATTGTTTTTTCATGTGGTTTCTACAAAATTGCTGTATCATTATTATTTTATGAAGAAAACCATGCTTCGTCATTGCAAAGAAAAGGCTTTTTTTTATAAACAAATTGAATAAAATGTAAACTAATTGACGAATCGCCTTGAAATTTTTTGTGTATTATCTGGACTGGACATGGACTGTTTGACCCAATTTTTCATGTAATATCAGTCTTAAGTTTATTTTTGCAAAAGTTATAGCAAATTTTTTATTTTCGAAATTTAAGTTTTATTTTGCAATTTCCGAAGCAACAAATGATCGTACCAAAATTCAAAAAATGCCATTTTAAACCTTTGTTTATCTACTAGAAATGAATACTGTAGGTAAGATATTTAATTACTTATTTTAACCTGTAGCGATTTAAACGAGAAAAGTGCCATTTTTGATCCTTATTTGTTAATAACTAAATTTATCGTCCGAACTGTAACGGGCATTTTTGTATATATAATGTAATAGGTATATAGTATCCAAAAAATCTATTTGCAACCTGGCTGATCAAGTGTTCCGAACGTATATTTTTGCCTTATTTCCCTGGAGTATGTGTGTCCGGTTATCCATTTCTTTTCATCTCTATAATTTCGTTTGCAGTTTTTGCATAATGTCCTTGAAGTTCTTCCATATTTTTTTCACTGTTTCCTCATGTTGGGACACTGCTGTTCGGTTTAGTTTCAGTCTTTCTGTGAATTCGATTCTTGTGTTTTCTTGTTTAAGAGCTTCGACATTCGACATTGTATCTTCTTCTTGTCTTTACTTTCCGGTTTTTGTCTTTGGCTAATTTCATCTTTATTTTAGCCGTTACTCGCATGTTGTCTGATCCCACATCTGCTCCTCGTAGACTCCTAACATCTTGTAGCCAACTGTATCTACCTCCTGGAGACCTCCACTTTTCTTTCTGTATCTTTTTTTGTTTAAACATACTTGCACCTGCACCTGCACCTATTAAAATCTCGTTTTGTTCACAAAACTGTATTAGTCGACTTCCATTATCATCTCTTTCTCCTAATCCTTCCTTTCCCATAACTGATTTATGTCCTCTGTTATTATTCTCTATTTTTGCGTTCATATCTCCAATTATGTACTATTTTTATGTCTCTTTTGTATTTATTATTTACATTGTCGTATGTTGCTTAGAGCAGCTCATAAAACTCATCCTTGTCTTCCTCATTGCTTTCGTTTATGGGTACGTAAACGTTGATTACTAATATGTTGTAGTAGTATTTTGACTTTGACTTGAATTTCGCCCATATAATTCTTTCAGATGTTGCCTCCCATTGTAATAGAGCATTTTTTCCTTTCTGTGACATCATTATTGGAACACGTTTTTCATGTTTATCGTTTCATTTATATTTCCCAGTATATCATTGCCTGTAGGGATGGCGGTTGTTGACAAAAAACCTGTTTTCGGTTATATCGGTTTTTTTCACGTACGGTTTAACCTGCGACGGTTATAACCGGTCTAAAAAACCGGTTATTCCACAAACCGGTATTGGGTTTTTTTTAATTAATAGCCAATATCCAATAGGTTAAAAGTCTACATTTATATTGCACTTTCGTTTGCCCAATTTTCCTACCAAAAAATTCCCCAACCATTTCAACTTATAAAAATTTTCCCAAACTCTTTCAAATTATCCTAAAATTGGGGGAAGATACTCTGGTTCGTCACTCGTGGGAAATTCTCAAAAGTGATGTTCCGTCTACCGATTTTTCGGTATACCTACCAAATTTAATAAAATATCTACCGACCTACCGAAATGCATCTTGGACCTACCGAGTTTAAAAAAATATCAAAATGCTCTTATAAACTACAAACAAATTTGATAAGACAATTATTTATCTTTTATTTCTATTACCATCAAAAATATTTCAGTAGTATTTTTAATACGTTCATTTATAATACATTTTAATTCATTTATACTTCCTAATAATTATGTATTGTTTAAAAATTACATAACATAATACAGAGATTCTTTCGGTATTCATAATATAATCATAAACATTAACAGACCAGAGTCTCAAGTTACTCAAGTATAAGAAATTAAAATCGATGATAGTCGGGTTATCCATTTCAACTAGATCACTTACAGTTTTTATGTAAACATTATGATGTAAACCAATTCCCCAAAATATAATAAAACCTGATGTGGCACTTTGTTGGCCCCGTTCTTGATTTATAAAAAAATGCAACTTGAATTATGGTTATTTGGAATATGTACTAATTACTTAGCAAAATAATTTAGAATACATAATGATTGGGATCGAAAATAGAAATCTCTTTATTTTTTAAAATTACTAAGGAAGTAAAAATCTTCTCTTGTAGGTAGATGGTATGTATATGTTACAGTTCAAGTTGATTCTCAGTTAGAGTTGACTCCAACTAGTTGGAGTCAACTCCAACTGAAACGAGCAGTAAAAGTTGATTTTAAAAATTTAAATCAACTTTTACTAGTTGGAGTTGACTCTTACTGGATCGATTCAGTAAATGTTGATTATACGAGAATCTCAAGTGCATTTTTGATGAGTGCGTTTCTTTGTTTTGACCGTTTCAACTACTTATTAGGTCTGTAACGTCGCCCCCGTTAGGTAAATTATTCTGATTTGATTTTTTGCACAAACTTATTCAAAGAAATATGTACATTGTACATCCGTATAACAATCCTTATAACAAATACACAGGGTGTCAGAGAAATTGTTTAACCAATTTTTGTTAACCAAATTCACAAAAATAATTTTTATCTACTCTATCTCATATTATGTAAAATGTAAAGGTTTTATTGTGTGAAAATTGTAAATATAGATAGCAGTACATGAAGGGTTTAAAGTGTGTCTGAAGTAACAATGTATTTTAAATGGGTTTTACTTTTTCGCACTGGTTTTTAGCACACTGTCATATAATTAAACATCCTTAACTTTCGCCTTCGGGAGGAAATCAGACACGCCCTTGCAGCGGCAACTGAAATGCTCACAAAACAGCGACCATGGAAGCAAAGATGGATGACAGAGGAACTATTGGATTTAATGGATGAAAGAAGAAAATGAATATTACCATCCTTGGATTATAAGCTTTTATTTGACACATCATTTGTCATATAGGAAAAGAAATGAAAGGCAGAATTTACAAATCAGTCATCAGACCAATAATGACATACGCGGCAGAAACACAACCCGACACAGAGAGGACAAAAAGATTGCTCGAAACAGCCGAGATGAAAACCCTTCGAAAAATCGATAGTAAGACTCTATGGGTCAGAGCTAGAAGTACAGATATACGACGGAGATGCAAGGTGGATAACATTAATAACTGGGTAAGAAACAGAAGAATAGAGGATCCTGCCATACAGTCTTCCCATTGTAGTGATGACGCTCATCCCCCTGTAATTTTCGCAATCTTTTCTGTTCCCTTTTATGTATATTGATATTATGTAGGCTTCTTACCATTGTTTAGGGATGTCCTCTCCATTTATTGCTCTTTCCATGATTCAGCATATCATTCTTCTTAATTTCTCTGTTCCGTATTTGATTTGTTCCACCATAGGCGTAACCGGGATGATCCTAAGGGGGGTTACAACTACTGGAAAGGGAGGAGTTACAACTACTGGAAGGTCTCTGAGGGGTATGGTGTTAAGCGTATAGAGCTCAAAGTCCAGCCCAATGGGGGGGGTTATAACCCCCAACCCCCCTCGGTTACGTCTATGAGTTCCGCCACAATTCCTCCTGGTCTTTCCGCTTTATTGTTTTTCATGGAATTTATTGCTTGTTTCATCTCTTTGTCTGTTAGGCAAGCCGCACACCAACGAAACATGAAACGTAAAACATGAAACGTAAAACACGTTTCATGAAAATAAAACACGGCTAAACAAATCTTGAAGTCCGCCTACCAATGAAACGAGTGTGATTCATGCTCATAAAACATTTTTATTTTCGGAGAGTTTCTAAAACGTTGAAATTTCTAAGAGTTTCTGGTTTTTAAAACGTTGTTTGCAGTTCTAACAATTCTCATGTCAAGAAATGGTAGAGAATTCTCAACTTCTTCTTCAACTGTGAATTGTATATGATCATTATGGCTGTTGAAAATGTTGACAGTTTCATAAATTCTATCTCTTGGAAGTGCCAAAACCAAATCATCTACATATCTCTTAATAAAAGGAATAAAAAAATTGCAACTGTTAACGCAATCATTAATGATATCATCCATGACATAGCTACTCAAAATGGGTGAAAGACTAGAACTTTATCTTTAACTCTTATCCTCGACATATGCTACACAAGATGCTTTTTACAAATATAGTTCAGATAAATAATATGACACCATCTTTTGTTAGATCTCAGAACAATGCTTCTATTAATCAAAAAATCTATTTTCATTCACTCCCCTACATACCATCATTAACACCTAAATTAATAAAAATTTTAAAGGTTATTGAAAATATAAACATATCAACTAAAAACATCAAAGCCATTACATCTCTTTATTCTAAGACTAAAGATACTATAGATAACTTAGAGAAGATTAATGTAGTCTGCAGCATTAATTGAACTCAATGTGATGCTGTATATATTGGTGAAAGTGGGAGGAATTTGTTAGGTCTGGATCCCGCGTATGAAAAAAAAGTTGATTAATAGCAAGCTGAAAAGTTGTTAATAGCTTAAGGGTGTCGAGTTGGATAAACTTTGATATATGGGAACACTGGAACAGGGGCAGTTTTAATTGTGGAACAGGTTAGAAATTTGGAACGGTCACACCACGAAAACGGCACATTTATTTTGTCCGACAGAACAGACTTAAACTCTCCGAACAGAGATTAAACTCTCGTGCAAAAATCAGACTGCTATTTATCACCTGTTATAATTCCTGTCATTTGACATATTCTACATGTTCCACTCATTAAAACGCCCATTTGGTGATAAATAGCAGTCTGATTTTTGCATGATTGTTTAATCTCTGTTCGAAGAGTTTAAGTCTGTTCTGTCGGACAAAATACATGTGCCGTTTTCGTGGTCTGACCGTTCCAAATTTTTAACCTGTTCCACAATTAAAACTTCCCCTGTTCCAGTGTTCCCATATATCAAAGTTTGTCCGACTAGACACCCTTAAGCTATTAACAAATTTTCAGCTTGCTATTAATCAACTTTTTTTTTATACGCGGGATCCAGGCCTATGTCCAATCGTATTGTTTCGCACAAAAGTGACTGTAGAATAAAAAAGCTTTCTTGTGCTTTGGCAGAGCATGTAATTGACAAAGACCATGTCATGGATTTCGATAACATTCAAATTTTGTGCAATGAAAGTAATAAATTTGAAAGAACCTTTTTGGAAATGGTATCTATAAGTAAAAGTGATCATAGTTTAAATAAAAGATCAAAAATTCAAAATTTAAGTAAAATTTATAACTACATCCTTTCTTTATAATTCATTTAAACACCATGTATGTATACATCATATTGGTTGTTTTTTTGTCTATTCTTTCTATATCCTGGTTATATTCTTTATGCTTCTATAAAATAAAAAAATATTTTTTTTTTATAAATTATCACAACAGTAATACATATTTGGAAATATCCCATTTTTAGCTAATATATACTTATTTTGTCATTGACATTGACTACCTTCTCGATGTAGGCTTATTTTGTCATTGACATTGACTTTGATTTATAAAAAAATTTCTACCGATATTTTAAATTCAAAATTCAAATAATTATTTTTTTATGCAGTCTGGGAAATATTCATTCTATTATTAAGTTTTATTTTACCATTTATTGTTAGTTTAGTTAGCAGGTTTAATAACGAACCTAGTTTTATATGGTGAGTTACATTTTTACCACTTTTAGTCCACTTTGTCAAATTGTTTATATTTTAGCTCTTGAAAAAGAATGCGATGGCATTCGAAAGCTTGAGAAATAAAAAATAGTCCTCTAAAATAGCCCCTTTTATTGACTCGAACCCACTGAAACTTAAATTGTTTTAATCCAAACAAGTCAACATAGTACTTCTTTTCTTTACTTATAGTAAAAGAATATGGGTTTTTTCGATGACATCCGAAACGATTATGGGCAATCCACCGTCATAATTCTGAAGGAGTGGACCAAAATTACCATCAAACTTGCTGCTTTACACAATCAAAGGAATTTTTTACTGAAATGTAAATCCAATGGATGTTTCCCTAGACACGTTACAGATAGCCTTATTAATGTCAATTCCATCCTACATCATCGTACTGGGAATATTCACCATGATGCCCAAAGATTATGTAACAGGTTTGGAAAGAATATTATAAATTTGGAGATTAAGATCACTTTTACTGATATTTACTTTTTTGAAAAACAGTTAAATGAATTACGTACTAAAGCTTATAATGTTTTGAATTTTCACACATTCAATGAATTTAATAGGAGACAGAGAATCAGATATAATACACATTTTCATACAATTAAAAGAACACAGATCAATAAATTTAATAAATTGAAAGTTGAAGCTTTTGATAAGATACAATTTCAAGAAAAATGGTTTAAGAATTTAACTTCTATTGAGTTTCCTTTTGAAGTAAAAAAACTTTTAGCACTGGGACCTAAGTTTTCTTTATGTCCATCTAAATCAGATATTAGAGTTCCACATTTACTTGCTGATATTGAGTCAATGATCAGACCACTCAATAATGGTCAAAAGGATATTGTTAGATCTAAATGTACAAATGTCATTACCAACTTCTTACATAAAGAAGTAACAGAGCATTTTCTAAATAAATATTATTTACAAACCAAACTATTTCTTAAGAACCATCCTGAAGTTTATATTGTCAAAAGCGACAAAGGTAATGTAACTGTTGCAATGTGGAAAGAGGATTACCTTAAAAAAACTGGAGAACTGTTAAATGATACTAAATATTACACTAAACTTAGAAGAAGTCCTGTTTGTACACTGTAGCAGAAAGCTAATAGTTTAATATCTGAATTGCACAAAAAGAAGTTTATAGATAACAAAAAAGCAAAGGAACTGAAAATATATAATTCTATTGCTCCACGTTTCTACGCTCTACCTAAAATACACAAACCCACTTTATCTATGAGACCGATTGTATCATCTATAAACACTCCCAATGGGCCAATAGCGCAGCTCCTCACTGACATTTTAACTAATTCTTATAATGTTAATAATAACATGCATGTTAAAGACTCATTTGACTTCAGTTCTTTCATCAATAATTTTCAATTACCACCTGATTATTTGTTAGTTAGTTTTGATGTAACGTCCCTTTTCACCAATTTGCCTTTAGACTTAATTCTAAACAGTTTGGAAAAGCATTGGAATGAGATTTCACAACATACCACTATTGATTCATTACATTTCAAATCACTCATTAACTTTGTTTTCGATTCAAATATTTTCATTTTCGATGGTGTTTTTTATAAAAAAAATTTTGGTAGCCCTATGGGTTCTAGTCTTTCACCCATTTTGAGTAGCTATGTCATGGATGGTATCATTAATGATTGCGTTAACAGTTGCAATTTTTTTATTCCTTTTATTAAGAGATATGTAGATGATTTGGTTTTGGCACTTCCAAGAGATAGAATTTATGAAACTGTCAACATTTTCAACAGCCATAATGAACATATACAATTCACAGTTGAAGAAGAAGTTGAGAATTCTCTACCATTTCTTGACATGAGAATTGTTAGAACTGCAAAAAACGTTTTAAAAACCAGATGGTTCAGAAAAACCATGTGCAGTAATAGGTTTATAAGCTATTACTCCCATCACCCTAACAAAATGAAAATGAACCTTATAACAGGTTTAAAAAAACGTGTCACAAAACTATCTCATCCAGATTATATACAAGAAGATCTTCTTTTATTAAAAAATATTTTGATTGAAAACTCTTATCCTCGACATATGCTACACAAGATGCTTTTTACAAATATAGTTCAGATAAATAATATGACACCATCTTTTGTTAGATCTCAGAACAATGCTTCTATTAATCAAAAAATCTATTTTCATTCACTCCCCTACATACCATCATTAACACCTAAATTAATAAAATTTTTAAAGGTTATTGAAAATATAAACATATCAACTAAAAACATCAAAACCATTACATCTCTTTATTCTAAGACTAAATATCCTATAGATAACTTAGAGAAGATTAATGTAGTCTACAGCATTAATTGTACTCAATGTGATGCTGTATATATTGGTGAAAGTGGGAGGCATTTGTCCAATCGTATTGTTTCGCACAAAAGTGACTGTAGAATAAAAAAGCCTTCTTGTGCTTTGGCAGAGCATGTAATTGACAAAGACCATGTCATGGATTTCGACAACATTCAAATTTTGTGCAATGAAGGTAATAAATGCACAAAAAGGCACAAAAGTGATCATAGTTCAAATAAAAGATCAGAAATTCAAAATTTAAGTAAAATTTATAACTACATCCTTTCTTTATAATTCATTTATAACACCATGTATGTATACATCATATTGATTGTTTTTTCTCTATTCTTTCTATATCCTGGTTATATTCTTTATGCTTCTATAAAATAAAAAAATATTTTTTTTTTATAAACTATCACAACAGTAATACATATTTGGAAATATCCCATTTTTAGCTAATATATGCTTATTTTGTCATTGACATTGACTACCTTCTCGATGTAGGCTTATTTTGTCATTGACATTGACTTTGATTTATAAAAAAATTTCTACCGATATTTTAAATTTAAAATTCAAATAATTATTTTTTTTATGCAGTCTGGGAAATATTCATTCTATTATTAACAGTTTTATTTTACCATTTATTGTTAGTTTAGTTAGCAGGTTTAATAACGAACCTAGTTTTATATGGTGAGTTACATTTTTACCACTTTTTTAATCCACTTTGTCAAATTGTTTATATTTTAGCTCTTGAAAAAGAATGCGATGGCATTCGAAAGCTTGAGAAATAAAAAATAGTCCTCTAAAATAGCCCCTTTTATTGACTCGAACCCACTGAAACTTAAATTGTTTTATTCCAAACAAGTCAACATAGTACTTCTTTTTCTTTATATATATATATATATATATATATATATATATAAGATTATGGTATTCTTGACTGTATATTCAAATATTTTACATATATATATATATATATATATATATATATATATATATATATATATATATATATATATATATATATACATATATATAAAGTAATTAGGTAATATTGACTGATACTATGTAGATTATAGTTTTGTTTTGGGGTTGCAGTCATTTATTTTTTAGGGGCAGGATAAGTAAAACTCTGTGTTATTACCTAGCTTTCGCAAAATATATTTGCTTCTTCAGGGTAAGCTGAAATGAGTATATTATAAATACAATGAAATTAAGTTAAAATACATTGTATAAAAAATAACAAAAAAGACTTACAACTTGAGGTTATTCCTAAACATTTTCACAAAACATAGTATATATATAATTCTTATTCTAATGTTATCCAAATATCAATGTTTTAATTTTCAAAAATTCGATTTAATAATTTAGTTTTTAATTTTGATTAATGCCAGAAAGACACTCGAATAATGTCAAAAAGACACAAAAATCTGTTTATTTTATTTTAAGTTGAAAAGTTAGTATTAGATTATTTAATTAGTAATCAAAATATCAAAAACTACTACATATTTTAAATTATAGAGGATATAACTAGATATTTATATGCATTAGTAGTTTATTTTATTTTAAGTTGAAAAGTTAGTATTAGATTATTTAGTGAATAATTAAAAACTATTATATATTTTAAATTATAGAGGATATAACATATATTTAGTTTGCCAATTATGGTTTTGTTAATAAATTAAAGTGTTGTCAAATTTGAAGATTAAATTTATAAAATTTAGTCGAGGAATTTAATGTTCTTGATTTAAAACATCATTTATCATAAGATAAAATATAATTATAGATGTTGCTTATATATAAATAAATATCAATGTGTGAATAAAAGAACTGATATAAATAAACTAAGCAACATCTATAATTATATTTTATCTTATGATAAATGATGTTTTAAATCAAGAACATTAAATTCCTCGACTAAATTTTATAAATTTAATCTTCAAATTTGACAACACTTTAATTTATTAACAAAACCATAATTGGCAAACTAAATATATGTTATATCCTCTATAATTTAAAATATATAATAGTTTTTAATTATTCACTAAATAATCTAATACTAACTTTTCAACTTAAAATAAAATAAACTACTAATGCATATAAATATCTAGTTATATCCTCTATAATTTAAAATATGTAGTAGTTTTTGATATTTTGATTACTAATTAAATAATCTAATACTAACTTTTCAACTTAAAATAAAATAAACAGATTTTTGTGTCTTTTTGACATTATTCGAGTGTCTTTCTGGCATTAATCAAAATTAAAAACTAAATTATTAAATCGAATTTTTGAAAATTAAAACATTGATATTTGGATAACATTAGAATAAGAATTATATATATACTATGTTTTGTGAAAATGTTTAGGAATAACCTCAAGTTGTAAGTCTTTTTTGTTATTTTTTATACAATGTATTTTAACTTAATTTCATTGTATTTATAATATACTCATTTCAGCTTACCCTGAAGAAGCAAATATATTTTGCGAAAGCTAGGTAATAACACAGAGTTTTACTTATCCTGCCCCTAAAAAATAAATGACTGCAACCCCAAAACAAAACTATAATCTATATATATATATATATATATATATATATATATATATATATATATATATATACATATTAACCAGCAACAGGAAGCCAAAATGTGAACATTCTACGGCTTATTCACAGCCCTCCAGCCTTTTCGAAGCCCGATTTTGGGCTTCGTATGATTTTCTTGTCGTTCTTAGACTTACAGGGGGAAGGGGAAGGAGCTGGTCGAACACACACATGTATTGGGGGGCTACTAATAGCTTGCCGTCTTTAAGTTGCCCAAAGTTCGCATATATAATGAGTAAATATTAGAAAACCTGCAATTTTTCGGGCTTCATAATGATGGAGTTTATATCTATATATACACCATTTAGTGCAAGCTTTTGCCGCGGAGTCGCTGTTGTAGGTGGTGTATATGTTTTTATACAGATTTATGTTGTAAGCATTTTACGAAGCCCTAAAAAAGGCAACATGGCAATATCATATGTTTTAATTTTTCATCTTAAAGATAACAAATCTGTGATTATACATTGTGTTTGATTGAATACGTTGTGCGGGCCTTGTGCGTCCCCAATGAAGCGTTCGCAATGAATAGTAGCAATGGTAAATGCCAGTCATGAAGATGAAATCAGGACAAATGGAAGTGAGGTGAGTATATTTTTTAAATAGATAAATTCAATAAATTTCACATAAACCACCCATATGACTCCGCTTTACAGTCGAAATTTATAATTAATTACATCTCATAGCCCAACTAATTTAAGTGTACCACAATTTAAGTGAAAATCAGACTGGTTAACTCAACAAGATTAAATCCACAGGTTTTAAAACTACTTTTCTAAGATCGATTCATGGATTTATATCACATTACTTGCACATATTTATACAAACAAGTACTATTTTTAAAAGGATATCAAATATAGGTCCTATTTGTGTTGTAGAGGCTGGTAAAATCCGAATTGGACAAGCTTTGTTGGAGAAAGTCCCTGTTTTCTTTCAAATTTATGACAGTAGAATAGAAAAATTATATTAAAAATTCAAATATATTTCATTTGCTTTTTTTATATCAAGATTAATGGAATTAGAGATCGTAAACAGAATATTTTAGTTAGGTCAACCGGAGGATAAACTCACTTAAACATGAGGTTTCAGATTAATGTGTAGGAGTGCTAACATAAGTGCACTTAAGTTAAAAAGTTAAGCTAATTTTTTATATTTACTTCATAAATGTACATATCTTTTGAAGAAAACACCCGAAACATACCCGAATCTTCATCGATGTTTTTGAAAATAAGTTGAAAATATTTGTAATTGAATTCTTTCAAAAATAAGTGAAAATTAAGCACTATCGTTTTACAATTGGATATGGTAATTGAGTCAATACTCGCAATCTATAGTTTGTATTTTTTATTAGTTGTTATGTAATCATGGGGCAACCGGTTTCGAGTCTTACAATATATGACTCATCATCAGGCCCAGTACAAAAAGTCTTCTCTATACAAACTACAAGCTAAAAACACAAAACGAGAGACATGTACACATATATATAAAACATGAAAAACAACTTTGTCTTGGTTTCAATCACATAAAATAAAGCCAAGCAACTGTTTAGTATTGAACTCAACAGTCCATATCATGTAAAATGAGACATTATATCATTGGGAGCGACCAATCTGATGAAAAGTGCTTGGTATATAATTTGATATATATGCTACCATCAATCCTTAACTAGTCAAGGGTCGATGGATTCCTGGTAAAATAGTATGCGATCAAAAGACATAATACAAATTTTCTTTAGTAAACGGTATCTACTTACATAACAGCCATAGAAACTGTTCCACAGCTAAAGATGTACCTGGAAGTCACCAGCCCCATAAGAAAAGTTGACCAATCAAACAGCCCTTAGTCTCTTATAGTGACTTCCAGGTACATCTTTAGCTGTGGAACAGTTTCTATGGCTGTTATGTAAGTAGATACCGTTTACTAAAGAAAATTTGTATTATGTCTTTTGATCGCATACTATTTTACCAGGACTCCATCGACCCTTGACTAGTTAAGGATTGATGGTAGCATATATATCAAATTATATACCAAGCACTTTTCATCAGATTGGTCGCTCCCAATGATATAATGTCTCATTTTACATGATATGGACTGTTGAGTTCAATACTAAACAGTTGCTTGGCTTTATTTTATGTGATTGAAACCAAGACAAAGTTGTTTTTCATGTTTTATATATATGTGTACATGTCTCTCGTTTTGTGTTTTTTAGCTTGTAGTTTGTATAGAGAAGACTTTTTGTACTGGGCCTGATGATGAGTCATATATTGTAAGACTCGAAACCGGTTGCCCCATGATTACATAACAACTAATAAAAAATACAAACTATAGATTGCGAGTATTGACTCAATTACCATATCCAATTGTATAATGGACTCGCATTGGCAACCCTTTCATCATTCACTATCGTTTTATTTTTTTTTCAGTCATATAGTTTTGAAATATTTGACTTTTTAATTTATTGTTTGATGTAGCACCTAAAAAGCTAAAAATCTGGACGATTTGCATGATCAACATCTTTATTACAAAATAGAAACTAGCTTTTAACTACAAAACGTATGTTTTTACAATTATAATTTATTATTATGGCTCAAGCACCCAATCTGATTCAATTAAACTAATGGCATTTCTGGAATCAACAAATGATTTTATTTTAAGGCAAGCAGTTTTAAAATCTCTTTTTCTAGTTCTTTAAAACCAGTGTAATAAAAAATATATTAACTAAGCGCGGACCACTGACTTATGCAAGGTATTTGCGGTTTTTTTTATTTATTTAAGGGTTATTGTTTATCGAAAAATTAACTTTCTTGTCTATAGCTGTAGCAAATTCTTTTTTCATTTTTGAGATCCGAAAATAACAGGTTTTTTTTTAAATATAATGTATTAGAATATTCGAATAAAATTCGGTATGCATTTGTTGCGCAAGCCTCTGTTCTAGCCGGTATATAAACCGGATATATTACCCAGACCCAGATATATATGCTGTACGCATTTTACGAAGCCCTAAATCTGTTACGTAGTAACACAACATGTTTTCATTTTTCTCGATAAAGATCTTAGATCATTTGTTTAATATCACCTTCTAATGAATAGGTTGTGCCGGCATAACGAGATGAAGCGATCTCAAAGAATGGTAGCGATGGCCAAAATAAATGCCAATCAAAACGGTATTAATGAAAATGAGGTACGGACATTTTTTTAGAATTGATCAAAAATTCACTACCTGTGAAATATTCACTGTGAACAAAATCTTAAATTTACTATTATGTTAATATTAAAAAAATAAACGGTGAATGGTAAACTGGTAATGAGATTTTATATAAGTAAGTAGTTGCTAGTAGCAACTAGGCATCTTGTTAATATATAATTTTTATTTCAATTATTTAAAAAATCAAATAATTAAACGTCTTCTATAAATACATTAGTTAATATTGACAATTTAATTAAATAAATTAATTATTATTTTTATCTATGAATAAAATGCAAACAGAAAATTGCAATAAATTAAAAATACAATAAGAATAAGGTTTATTATTCTATTTTATTATTATATTTGAAGACACAAGTTCATGAAGGGTGTATGTGACAATTTTTTCAAAATATGTTTTTTATGTTAAAAGTACGTTGTTCGAACCTAGAGATCTTTCAAAGAAGTCAAACACGTTTTAAAATTAATATTTTCTAGAGTGTAAAGGATCTATGTACACAGAAAATTTTTAAAATGTAACTGCATAAAGGACCTATGTACACAATGTACATATATTATACAGTGATGAGCGCGCTAATAACCGGCAAAATAGCGCAAAAAATGGAAAACATACTAAATTGTGAGATAAAAAAAGATAAAGCTAGTCGAGCTGGGATATTTAGCGATATTAACCTATACATTTACATTATATTGATGGTTTCCCACCTTTACACGTATCAGAGGAGTATGTCAACTAAAACTGTAACTGTGACAGTGGCATTTCTCAAACTCGTCCGATACGTTTAAAGGTGATAAACAATCAATATAATGTCAATCTATAAGTTACTATCGCTAAATTTAACACCTCCATTAGTGTTCGTCTCTTTTTTTCTCACAACTTAATATGTTTTTCATCTTTTGCGCTATTTTGCCGGTTATTAGTACGCCCATCACTATATAAAAAATATATAATAAATTATTATTTTAAATATTGTTAACAAATATATTAGTTTTAGGACTACATATTCTATAAATTTACTATATTTTGATCTTATAGTAAAAAAATTCTAGTATAAAAATTTTAACATCATTTTTCTCAATAACTTAAAAGTGTGACAGACCCTTCATGCACTTGTGTCTTCATTTATTTTGATATAGTTATTTAAACACTTTAAAAAGCTATAAGGAAGTTTCCCCAAGAAGTGCATCATTTTTTGGTTATTTCACGTTGAAATATTCGCTTTGACACTTGACGAATATGAACCTATTTTTCATTACCTACAACTTTGCTTCTACTGGGTCTAGAGTCTAGAGAGTTCATACTTTCATAGACCATTTTTTTCAATTATTTATAAGCTATATTTTTACTGAGAATGTTTTTTCGATAAAATACTTCATTTTTAAGTTATTTGCAAAAAACCGTCTAAAATTTTTTTTTTTTTTTTTGTTGAACAGTGAACATATTATTTTCTCGCACATAACTCGAAAAGTATTAACTTCGTGAAAAAATGCTATAGAATAGAACAAAAGTTACTTATAATTAGTCAGTTTATCCATTTCTGGACTTATTTTAAACGTATATTTTTCACCCCCGAGAAGAGGTGAAACTCACCCACAGGTCAAAAGCACACATTGGCACAATATACAAAGGAAGTGCTATTTAATATGTTCACAATATACAAGGTGTTTTATAAAATAAGTAAACGACTGTTACAATAAAAGTAAAACTCGACAGATTTTTTGAATTATTTTTCGAAATAAAATAATGTTGAACACACTATACAAAACATGTAGAACTATAATCAATTTTTTTGTAGAAAAGAAAAGTAAAGCTGGGCGTGAACGGTGGTCTAAGGCAGAAAAGTCACTAGTATGTCATTATTTTAAGGATCATATTCAGAAGAAAATTGCGCCCAAAACAGGCGAGTGTGCAGAATGCATCCCTAAATATAAGGACTTTCCAAAGAATAAAGACTGGCTGAAAATAAAGACTTTAGTGTATAATACTTTTAGAGCAAAATGACCCATTTTACCATTTTTCATTTTAAATTAGAAATGTTTATTAGTTTAACCGAATGCATTTTTCTTTAATAGTTATATAATAAGATATTTTACTTTTTCTTTAGTTTATTTCTATTTTTACACACATGTTTGTTCTACCGAATATAACCTTTTTTTTTTTAAATAGGATGTGTTAAATTAATAAACCATTTTATCACATTGTCATACTTTTCAATATGCATTTGATCCTATTACCAGTCGTTCCCAAACTTTTTGTTTCTCATGGCTTTACAGATTAATCCATTGAAGTTAATCACAAATAATACAAATTAACATTGGGAGTGAGTTTGTTGACCATTAAGAAGATGGGTATTATTTTCGGCTGCAATGCTCTTCAAATGGGGATTAATTGTTTTTTTCGAATCCTGAAAAAACTAATAAGTATTTTTGAAAAATTTAAACGCAGAATGAAAGATCACGTTATTAGCGAGGGCAGAAAGTCCCTGAGAACTTCTATAATGTTTATTTTAATAAGTTACAGGGGTGAAAAACTAAGAGAAAATTTAGTGTGATTTTTAATTTCAAATATCTCATTCAAAATAAACTTTTTATTTATTCTAAGCGACTTTCGGCCCTTGGCAATAATTCCGTCTTTCATTCTGCGTTTAAATTTTTCAAAAATATTTATTGTTTTTTTCAGGATTCGAAAAAAATGAATACAATGTCCGTGGTAATATTTTCCAAATCTATCTTTGTCTTACAACGCACTCAGTCGAATAGAATATTGTCAGCATATTGCTTGTCAGACAGCGACAATCAGTGACAATTTTAAATATTTGACATGACATCAGGAATATTTTGAATTGTTGATTAAATAATATTGATATACATATAGTGTATTTGACAAATAATTGATTTAAGACGTGAACTTAATAAAAAGTTGTTTATTGTGTATTATTTGTGGAAGGTCCAAGGAGAGAATACATCAGGATAATATATTCTGTGATCCAAGTATTTTGTTGTTGAAGATGTTCAAAATTGTAAGCGTTCCATAGTAACAATATATTATTAAAAAATCACTTTAACATTTTTCCTCTTTTCTCGATTGAGTATTAGTTTTTGTTGTACATATAAATTATTACAATCAGTGAATACCTAGTTAGTGAAAAAATTATCACATTTATTAACTGAATTAATAATTTGCAATTATACAAATAGCAGTTATCCAAGAACATTTAAAAGCCATCTCTTTAAAGTTAATCATGACATTGTCAAGTAGAATGACATTCTAGTAATGTTTACATATCCATACCAGTGTGAATTTTAATACACGTAATTTGCCGTGTGAAGACAGAAAAAGTAGGGATAGCCGTAAAATATTTGCGAATTATGTACCGATGGCCTTAAACAATAATTGAAGAGTGGAAATTCAAAATGGTCTAATTCCATTTTAGTCACATTTGACTTGTAACTGTTGTGAATTTCAACTTCCAAAGGACTTGACCAACACTCATTAGGAGTCCCTGCTATAAACTAAAGAACCAACAAAAAACATATAATGCGTGATCCTATGTAAAGAGCACACAGTCAATTCAAAGCCCGGGTCGTAAAGTAAGCTGGCAACACAGCAGGGCTTCCTAAAATGTATTAAGTATACTTTTTTACACATTTGGGCTTCGATTTGCTGGATTATACTCCGGGCTACTAATAGTCTATTTAGTACATATAAAAAAATAAATGAAGGAAATTATTTCCCCTCTCAGGTTGCTCTTGATAAACTCGTTACCCTGATCATTTTAATAGAAAATACACTCCTATAAGATGAATATTTCACCCGGGCTGTGGGTTGTCTGTTAAGTATTCCGGGCTTCTAATTGTCCGATTGGTATGTATATATATATATATATATATATATATATATATATATATATATATATATATATATATATATATATATTTTGTTATATTTCTATTTGATATGAAAATTAAATTTTGATAATTATAAACAGAATTCAATTTAATATAAAATATTTTCAATTTTCTCAACCACGGGCATATAAATTTAGAACAACCTGTATACAACAAATTGTTATATTTAATTTTAAGAAGTGATTAAACGAAACTCGGGACAATGCGCTTAAAATAAAACTCAAGTGAAATCGATAATAGGTCATTATCGTTGTTCGCGGAAGGTTCGATCATTAGCCGATGCTAAATAAGACTTAGTGGAAGTAGATAATAGATCATTAAAGTTTGTAATTAGTAGAAAGTAATTTTAGAATGGGAATTAACTATTTTTCTTTTGAAATCCATTAAGCATACATATTTAGAAAGATTAAAAATTGGTTTTGAGGAATACTGCGAATGAGAGTTGGTGGTGGAAGTTTGATTTGTGAATCTGGAAGGGATATTTAGAAAGTAGGGGAATGAATGACAAATAGAGATCAGAATGTTTTGAGCTGTCGAGAAGTGAAGTCCAGTAGTAGACGGTAGTGTACGGAGAGTGAGAAAGCCGGTGTAGTTCCGTGAGTGTGGAGTATCTATCGTGGAACGAGAGGTAGGCCAGGTTGAGAGTAAAAGAACCTCCTTGAGCCAAGAGTTCACGGTAGCGGATTGCAGTTTCGAAAAAGGTAGAACACAGCATCACGACAGAAGCAGGAAACGAGAGCTATACGAGCTAATTTCAAAGGAGAACATTACTGGAAACCAGGACGAGGTTTTGATCGCAGCCAAGGATAGCAGGAAACGGGTCTTGTGTGAAGATATTCTCAGTTCACCAGAAAAAGGTCAGTCTCATTTGTTTGGACATGAATGTATGGGTTTTTCGTATTAAATACCACATTTAAATTTGAAGAAACATAATCAATAATATCAGAAAAGCTTCATCAAACTTAAATAGAATTGTTGCAAATAAATCATAATAGTTAAATGTTAATAAAAACTTTCAATTAAAAACCAAAAGGAAATAAGATTCCCAGGTGTAAATGTTATGTTTAAGAATAATAAGATATAGCAAATATTAAGCAGTGATTGCCAGTTAAATAAAATAAACAATATTTTGATTACAATTGTAACCCATATGTGTTATTATTTTACTCTTTTCTTTCCTATCCCGATTAGGAACCATTGAGAAATACTTAGAAGCCATGTAAGTAAGTAATTAATTTTATAAAAAGCCCTGAGATTGAAAACATATTGATATGTGATCTGGTAAATTAATTAGATTATTATTAATGCATTGATTAAATTAAATGACATATAAAAATATTATCTCATAATCAAGATCACAACAACTGTCGTCCAACGTGGAAAGCATTGTAAAGTATTTCTAGTGGCAAATTTGAAGGATAGAAAGAGTAAAGCCGGTATTTGAAAATTTATATGCCTGTGGTAAAAAGTGAGATACTTACATTTGATAACATAAAATTTTAGATCTCTTTAGGTACAAATTTTACATAACTGATTTAATATTTTATTTTTACGATATTTACATTTGATATATTTATTGACAATTTATAATATTTGGGTGAGAAAAAGTCGTCTTGGTAACATACTAGTAAAATTTCATATTTGGCGGGGACAGTATTTCTTGAAAACAAATGTCTGTGACAAGAAGCCAAAGCAAAGACAACAAGAAACAAAGAGAAAATTCAGACCAAGAAGATATTTTAGACAAGACAATCATGGCATCAGAACAGCAAGAATTATCAGGAATAGATAAAATATTACAAATGATGCAACTCCAGTCACAAAGAATGGAACAGAAAATGGATGAAACACAACAAAAAATGGATAAAAATCAGGAAGAAACATCAAAGAAAATGGATAAAGTGGATCAAAAAATGGATGAAACACAGCAAAAAAAGGATGACAATCAAAAGGAAACAAAACAAGCAATAGAAGAGAACAATAAGAAAATAGAGGAACGCATAGAAAAGTATGAAAAGGAAATAAAAGGATGTTTGACAACAATGAAAAACGAGATAGAACAGCAAGAAATGAAAATTAAAGATCACATGCAAGAACAAGAAATTAGAATGAAGGACCACATGAAAGAACAAGAAATGATAATTCAAAACAAAATGGAGGAGTTAACGAATGGCCAGAAAAAGGAACTAGAAAATTTGGAAAATAAGTTAGAAAATGCTATTAAAGCAGACAGAGAAGAAGTGGAAAGAAAGATTGCGGAAATCAATATTCAACAAAATGTCGGAGAAAGAAGAGAAATGGTTATACACAGCACAGATGACGTGAAGATAAGGTTTGGCGGGGATGTAAAAAGATTACACCCAGTGCCGTTCATAAATAGCCTGAAAAAGAAAATACAGCACATCGGAAATTTCGAAACAGCAAAAGAAACTATCAGAAACCATCTAAAATATGAAGCAGGCCTATGGTTCGATTGCAAAGAAGAAGAATTTGACAGTTGGCAACAATTTGAACAAAAATTTTTGAATTATTTCTGGGGAAAAGTCCAACAATTGGAAATTAACAAGGAATTGCAAAATGGGAAATACAATGATAGGATGGGTATATCAGAAAGGACATATGCATTACAAATTTACTATAACGCAAAACATTTACAATATAATTACTCATCGGAACAATTAGTCGAACTGATTGCAAGACATTTCGAAGAAACGCTGGAAGACCATATCACATTGCAAAACTACAAAGACATAGATAGTTTATGCCAATTCCTACAAATAAGAGAATCACGTTTAAGAGAAAGAAAATCAAGAAGGTCGCGAGAAGATTACAGGCCCCGAGAAACACAGGATTACAGAGATAGAAATCAAAATAGTAGGGACTATACAAGACGAGATTTTAATCCCAGAAGGGAAAACTAATTATAGTAATACAAGAAGAAGGGGTATAAGACGTAGATTAAAGTAAGGAAATATACAGGGAGTTGGTTTTGCCTCGAGAAAATTTATTTAAAATTGCAGATAAATTTTATCGAATACAAGGCGGGGATTTGTTATATTTCTATTTGATATGAAAATTAAATTTTGATAATTATAAACAGAATTCAATTTAATATAAAATATTTTCAATTTTCTCAACCACGGGCATATAAATTTAGAACAACCTGTATACAACAAATTGTTATATTTAATTTTAAGAAGTGATTAAACGAAACTCGGGACAATGCGCTTAAAATAAAACTCAAGTGAAATCGATAATAGGTCATTATCGTTGTTCGCGGAAGGTTCGATCATTAGCCGATGCTAAATAAGACTTAGTGGAAGTAGATAATAGATCATTAAAGTTTGTAATTAGTAGAAAGTAATTTTAGAATGGGAATTAACTATTTTTCTTTTGAAATCCATTAAGCATATTTAGAAAGATTAAAAATTGGTTTTGAGGAATACTGCGAATGAGAGTTGGTGGTGGAAGTTTGATTTGTGAATCTGGAAGGGATATTTAGAAAGTAGGGGAATGAATGACAAATAGAGATCAGAATGTTTTGAGCTGTCGAGAAGTGAAGTCCAGTAGTAGACGGTAGTGTACGGAGAGTGAGAAAGCCGGTGTAGTTCCGTGAGTGTGGAGTATCTATCGTGGAACGAGAGGTAGGCCAGGTTGAGAGTAAAAGAACCTCCTTGAGCCAAGAGTTCACGGTAGCGGATTGCAGTTTCGAAAAAGCTAGAACACAGCATCACGACAGAAGCAGGAAACGAGAGCTATACGAGCTAATTTCAAAGGAGAACATTACTGGAAACCAGGACGAGGTTTTGATCGCAGCCAAGGATAGCAGGAAACGGGTCTTGTGTGAAGATATTCTCAGTTCACCAGAAAAAGGTCAGTCTCATTTGTTTGGACATGAATGTATGGGTTTTTCGTATTAAATACCACATTTAAATTTGAAGAAACATAATCAATAATATCAGAAAAGCTTCATCAAACTTAAATAGAATTGTTGCAAATAAATCATAATAGTTAAATGTTAATAAAAACTTTCAATTGGAAACCAAAAGGAAATGAGATTCCCAGGTGTAAATGTTATGTTTAAGAATAATAAGATATAGCAAATATTAAGCAGTGATTGCCAGTTAAATAAAATAAACAATATTTTGATTACAATTGTAACCCATATGTGTTATTATTTTACTCTTTTCTTTCCTATCCCGATTAGGAACCATTGAGAAATACTTAGAAGCCATGTAAGTAAGTAATTAATTTTATAAAAAGCCCTGAGATTGAAAACATATTGATATGTGATCTGGTAAATTAATTAGATTATTATTAATGCATTGATTAAATTAAATGACATATAAAAATATTATCTCATATCAATAATCAAGATCACAACAATATATATAATCAATCAAGTGAAATAGAGAATGTGGAGAAATCCCCTTACGAACATCTCACACATCCACCATTTTGGGTTGGGAAAATTTTCTGAATAGAATCAAAGATCCAAACACCAGTTCTCAGAAATGTGTTTCGCCCTCTTCAACCTCCCTGGGCTCATCGGTAAAGATGAGAGGTTGAATATCTTTAGACACATTCCACTCAAAAACAACATTCGAGACCAAGACATAGCAGAAGCGTAGATCTACGCCAAATCTGAAAATGACAGTCTCAAGTTTTAATTCCCTAATTACTTAAAGTAAAAAATATGTTTCAAACAAAAGATGAGAAGTTATTGTGGTTTAACGGCCACTCGTATGAAATCAATCAAGTGAAATAGAGAATGTGGAGAAATCCCCTTACGAACATCTCACACATCCACCATTTTGGGTTGGGAAAATTTTTTTGAATAGAATCAAAGATCCAAACACCAGTTCTCAGAAATGTGTTTCGCCCTCTTCAACCTCCCTGGGCTCATCGGTAAAGATGAGAGGTTGAATATCTTTAGACACATTCCACTCAAAAACAACATTCGAGACCAAGACATAGCAGAAGCGTAGATCTACGCCAAATCTGAAAATGACAGTCTCAAGTTTTAATTCCCTAATTACTTAAAGTAAAAAATATGTTTCAAACAAAAGATGAGAAGTTATTGTGGTTTAACGGCCACTCGTATGAAATCAATCAAGTGAAATAGAGAATGTGGAGAAATCCCCTTACGAACATCTCACACATCCACCATTTTGGGTTGGGAAAATTTTCTGAATAGAATCAAAGATCCAAACACCAGTTCTCAGAAATGTGTTTCGCCCTCTTCAACCTCCCTGGTTGCTTGGGAGGTTTATATTACGCTTTATATTACGCTTCTGCTATGTCTTGGTCTCGAATGTTGTTTTTGAGTGGAATGTGTCTAAAGATATTCAACCTCTCATCTTTACCGATGAGCCCAGGGAGGTTGAAGAGGGCGAAACACATTTCTGAGAACAGGTGTTTGGATCTTTGATTCTATTCAGAAAATTTTCCCAACCCAAAATGGTGGACGTGTGAGATGTTCGTAAGGGGATTTCTCCACATTCTCTATTTCACTTGATTGATTTCATACGAGTGGCCGTTAAACCACAATAACTTCTCATCTTTTGTTTGAAATATATATATATATATATATATATATATATATATATATATATATATATAAAAGTACTGAGATAACAGCTGGGAAAACCCTGGTACTGAGGAAGCAATGAAAGACTGGTGCTTCAAAGTGAGTGCCTTTTATTTTGGTAACTTTAACTAGTAACCCAATTACTCCTTGGACGTTTTTATATATATATATATATATATATATATATATATATTTATTTATTTTTAGCATCTCATGACGTCCCCCCATGTTAAACTGTAGTCTCTCGTGGCGTCCAGGTCTTCGTGGACTCCGATATACGGTTGCCACGAGGATTTTCTCTAAAATTTATCGCAGGTGAAAGGTACCACTTCCTACAATGCCTGAACAAAATATTGGTCGGATGTCCTCAGACACGTTATCTGTATAATAATATACACATTACTTGGGGCAGTTGCCGTCAGGCGCGCCACGTTTGCTTGCTGTATATCTAAAATCACTTTAACGGTTTTGATGACGTCCAAATATATATTTATTCATTTTAAGGTTGTCGCGGAATCCGTATATTTCAGTTTATGTCCTCATGGCTTCTACTACGCTGTTGCCACCTCAAATGTTGGTATTTAGACTTCGGATATTTTTATAAATAATTATTGTAGTATTTTAAAACAATTATTGTTGTGACAGATTAATGATATTCTCTTTGTATAATTAACAGTGTATTTTTACTGCAAAAATAAAAACAATTAAAAAGTATGTTCATTAAACTTGATGAATTTATCATAACCAGTTGCCGAAACTGGTGGTCTAATTGCTCAATTGTAACATATTATAGAAGTGTTAGATTTTATTCTTAATTATTTATTAGAAGATCCAGATTTAGAAATTAGAACCACAAATACATTTAAAGAATATAAATATATCGAATCTATATTATCTAAAGAAGGCAAAAGAGACATCGAAAACAGAACACAGCAGGGCAAAATAGCGGTAAACATTCTAAGCTCTCTACTATGGTCTAAAGAGATAAGACAAAAAACGACAATCTATCGTACCTTGGTAGAGCCTATTATGACTTACGGAGCAGAAGTTTGGCAGATCACAAAAAAAGATAAAAAGAGAATACAAGTAGGTAGTAGAAATAGATTATCTAAGGGGAGCGTGTGGTATATAAAAGATCGCATCAGGAAGGAGGACAAAAACTGTATATTCCAGTGTAGATAGAATTGAGACGAGACAACTAGTGTGGTATGGTCACGTCAAACGAATGAATGAAGATAGATGGCCAAAGAAAGCTTTAAATTACATACCACAACAAAGAAGAAGAAGGGGAAGGTCTTCAGTTACCTGGGAAGAACATGTACAGCACATCCTGAGAGATAAAGCCATCAAAGAAGACGAATGGATGGACAGAAAAAGATAGCGGTCGAAATGCGAGAAGTAGCAGAGGCTATAGGAACCTCGCTTATAGATATACAGGGTGTTTGGTAAAGAATGGGCCATAGCTTAACCTTAGGTTCCTGAGGTTAAAATAGGCCGATTTAAGCTAACTTACCTTAGTACAAAGTTTATAATAACCCAGATACAGGGTGTCAAAGTTAAACTTTTTTTTTATTTATTATTGAATATTTCCTGACAGGTATGAGATAACAACATGAAATTCGGTATGTGGGG